>NW_027488571.1:1500000-1800000 GCF_050948215.1 Halictus rubicundus
GGATAGAGGATAGGATAGGATGGAGGATAGGATAGGATAGCGGATAGGATAGGGTAGTGTATAGAACATAATAGAGGATAGGATAGGATAGGAATGAGGATAGGATAGGATAGAGGATAGGATAAGATAGAGGATCGGATAGGATCGGATAGAATATAGAATAGGATAGAGGATAGGATAGGATAGAGGATAGGATAGGATAGAGTATAGGATAGGATAGAGGATACGATAGGATAGAGGATAGGATAGGATAGAGGATAGGATAGGATAGAGTATAGGATAGGGTAGAGAATACGATAGGATAGAGGATAGGATAGAGGATAGGATAGGATTGAGGATAGGATAGGATAGAGGATAGGATAGGATAGCGGATGGGATAGGATATAGGATTGGATAGGACAGAGGATAGGATAGGATGGAGGATAGGATAGGATAGAGGATAGGATAGAGGATAGGATAGGGGATTGGATAGGATAGAGGATAGGATAGGATCGTGGATATAATAGGTTGGAGGATAGGATAGGATAGAGGATAGGATATAATAGAGGATAGGATCGGATAGAGGATAGGAGAGGGGATTGGACAGGACAGAGGATATGATAGGTAAGAGGATAGGATAGGATAGTGGATTGGATAGGATAGAGGATAGGATAGGATAGAGGATAGAATAGGATAGAGGATGGGATAGGATGGAGGATAGGATAGGGGAGAGGATAGGATAGGATAGAGGATCGGATAGGGGATTGGATAGGATTGAGGATAGGATAGGATAGAGGATAGGATAGGATAGAGGATGGGATAGGATGGAGGATAGGATAGGATAGAGGATAGGATAGGATAGAGGATAGGATAGGATAGAGGATAGGATAGGATAGAGGATAGGATAGGATAGAGGATAGGATAGGATAGAGGATCGGATGGGGGATTGGATAGGATAGAGGATAGGATAGGATAGAGGATAGAATAGAGGATAGGATCGGATAGAGGATAGGATAGGATAGAGGATAGGATAGGATAGAGGATAGGATAGGATAGAGGATAGGATAGGATAAAGGATAGGATAGAGGATAGGATCGGATAGAGGATAGGATAGGGGATTGGATAGGATAGAGGATAGGATAGGATCGTGGATATAATAGGATGGAGGATAGGATAGGATAGAGGATAGGATATAATAGAGGATAGGATCGGATAGAGGATAGGATAGAGGATAGGATCGGATAGAGGATAGGATAGGGGATTGGATAGGATAGAGGATAGGATAGGATCGTGGATATAATAGGATGGAGGATAGGATAGGATAGATGATAGGATAGGATAGAGGATAGGATGGAATGGAGGATAGGATAGTATAGAGGATAGGTATAATAGAGGATAGGATCGGATAGAGGATAGGAGAGGACAGAGGATAGGATAGGATAGGATAGAGGATAGGATAGAGGATAGGATCGGATAGAGGATAGGATAGGATAGAGGATAGGATAGGATAGAGGATAGGATAGGATAGAGGATAGGATAGGATAGAGGATAGGATAGGATAGAGGATAGGATAGGATAGAGGATAGGATAGGATAGAGGATAGGATAGGATAGAGGATCGGATAGGGGATTGGATAGGATTGAGGATAGGATAGGATAGAGGATAGGATAGGATAGAGGATGGGATAGGATGGAGGATAGGATAGGATAGAGGATAGGATAGGATAGAGGATAGGATAGGATAGAGGATAGGATAGGATAGAGGATAGGATAGGATAGAGGATAGGATAGGATAGAGGATCGGATGGGGGATTGGATAGGATAGAGGATAGGATAGGATAGAGGATAGAATAGGATAGAGGATGGGATAGGATGGAGGATAGGATAGGGGAGAGGATAGGATAGGATAGAGGATCGGATAGGGGATTGGATAGGATTGAGGATAGGATAGGATAGAGGATAGGATAGGATAGAGGATGGGATAGAATGGAGGATAGGATAGGATAGAGGATAGGATAGGATAGAGGATAGGATAGGATAGAGGATAGGATAGGATAGAGGATAGGATAGGATAGAGGATAGGATAGGATAGAGGATCGGATGGGGGATTGGATAGGATAGAGGATAGGATAGGATAGAGGATCGGATAGGGGATTGGATAGGATTGAGGATAGGATAGGATAGAGGATAGGATAGGATAGAGGATGGGATAGGATGGAGGATAGGATAGGATAGAGGATAGGATAGGGTAGAGGATAGGATAGGATAGAGGATAGGATCGGATAGAGGATAGGATAGAGGATAGGATAGGATAGAGGATAGGATAGGATAGAGGATAGGATAGGATAGAGGATAGGATAGGATAAAGGATAGGATAGAGGATAGGATCGGATAGAGGATAGGATAGGGGATTGGATAGGATAGAGGATAGGATAGGATCGTGGATATAATAGGATGGAGGATAGGATAGGATAGAGGATAGGATATAATAGAGGATAGGATCGGATAGAGGATAGGATAGAGGATAGGATAGGATAGAGGATAGGATAGAATAGAGGATTGGATAGGATAGAGGATTGGATAGGATAGAGGATAGGATATGATAGAGGATAGGATAGGATGGAGGATAGGATAGGATAGAGGATAGGATAGGATAGAGGATAGGATAGGATAGAGGATAGGATAGGATAGAGGATAGGATAGGATAAAGGATAGGATAGAGGATAGGATCGGATAGAGGATAGGATAGGGGATTGGATAGGATAGAGGATAGGATAGGATCGTGGATATAATAGGATGGAGGATAGGATAGGATAGAGGATAGGATATAATAGAGGATAGGATCGGATAGAGGATAGGAGAGGGGATTGGACAGGACAGAGGATATGATAGGTTAGAGGATAGGATAGGATAGTGGATTGGATAGGATAGAGGATAGGATAGGATAGAGGATAGAATAGAGGATAGGATCGGATAGAGGATAGGATAGGATAGAGGATAGAATAGGATAGAGGATGGGATAGGATGGAGGATAGGATAGGGTAGAGGATAGGATAGGATAGAGGATCGGATAGGGGATTGGATAGGATTGAGGATAGGATAGGATAGAGGATAGGATAGGATAGAGGATGGGATAGGATGGAGGATAGGATAGGATAGAGGATAGGATAGAGGATAGGATAGGATAGAGGATAGGATAGGATAGAGGATAGGATAGGATAGAGGATAGGATAGGATAGAGGATAGGATAGGATAGAGGATAGGATAGGATAGAGGATAGAATAGAGGATAGGATCGGATAGAGGATAGGATAGAGGATAGGATAGGATAGAGGATAGGATAGGATAGTGGATAGGATAGGATGGAGGATAGGATAGGATAAAGGATAGGATAGAGGATAGGATCGGATAGAGGATAGGATAGGGGATTGGATAGGACAGAGGATATGATAGGATAGAGGATAGGATAGGATTCGATAGTGGATTGGATAGGACATAGTATAGAATAGGATAGAGGATAGGATAGGATGGAGGATAGGATAGGATAGCGAATAGGATAAAATAGAGGATAGGATCGGATAAAGGATAGGATAGGGGATTGGATAGGACAGAGGATATGATAGGATAAAGGATAGGATAGGATAGTGGATTGGATAGGATGGAGGATAGGATAGGATAGAGGATAGGATAGGATAGAGGATAGGATAGGATACAGGATAGGATAGGATAGAGTATCTGATAGGGGATTGGATAGGATGGAGGATAGGAGACGATAGAGGATTGGATAGGATACAGGATATGATAGAATAGAGGATAGGATAGGATTGAGGATAGGACGGGATAGAGGAGAGGATAGAGGATTGGATAGGGGATTGGATAGTATAGAGGATAGGATAGGATAGAGGATAGGATAGGATAGAGGATAGAATAGTGGATAGAATCGGATAGAGGATGGGATAGGGGATTGGATAGGATAGATGATAGGATAGGATAGAGGATAGGATGGAATGGAGGATAGGATAGTATAGAGGATAGGTATAATAGAGGATAGAGGATAGGATAGAGGATAGGAGAGGACAGAGGATAGGATAGGATTGGATAGAGGATAGGATAGAGGATAGGATCGGATAGAGGATAGGATAGGATAGAGGATAGGATAGGATAGAGGATAGGATAGGATAGAGGATAGGATAGGATAGAGGATAGGATAGGATAGAGGATAGGATAGGATAGAGGATAGGATAGGATAGAGGATGGGATAGGATGGAGGATAGGATAGGATAGAGGATAGGATAGGATAGAGGATAGGATAGGATACAGGATAGGATAGGATAGAGTATCTGATAGGGGATTGGATAGGATGGAGGATAGGAGACGATAGAGGATTGGATAGTGGATTGGATAGGATAGAGGACAGGAGACGATAGAGGATAGCATACGATACAGGATTCGATAGGATAGAGAATAGGATAGGATGGAGGATAGGATAGGATAGAGGATAGGATAGGATACAGGATAGGATAGCATAGACGATAGGATAGGACAGAGTATATGATAGGATAGAGGATAGGATAGAGGATTGGATCGGATAGAGGATAGGATAGTGGATTGGATAGGATAGAGGATAGGATAGAGGATAGGATAGGATAGGAACAGATAGAGGATAGGATAGGATAGAGGATAGGATAGGATAGTGGATTGGATAGGATAGAGGAGAGGATAGGATAGAGGATAGAATAGAGGATAGGATCGGATAGAGGATAGGATAGAGGGTAGGATAGGATAGAGGATAGGATAGAATAGAGGATTGGATAGGATAGAGGATTGGATAGGATAGAGGATAGGATAGGATAGAGGATAGGATAGGATGGAGGATAGGATAGGATAGAGGATAGGACAGGATAGAGGATAGGATAGGATAGAGGATAGGATAGGATAGAGGATAGGATAGGATAGAGGATAGGATAGGATAGAGGATAGGATAGGATAGAGGATAGGATAGGATGGAGGATCAGATGGGGGATTGGATAGGATAGAGGATAGGATAGGATAGAGGATAGAATAGAGGATAGGATCGGCTAGAGGATAGGATAGAGGATAGGATAGGATAGAGGATAGGATAGGATAGTGGATAGGATAGGATGGAGGATAGGATAGGATAAAGGATAGTATAGAGGAGAGGATAGGATAGAGGATAGGATAGGATAGAGGATAGAATAGTGGATAGAATCGGATAGAGGATAGGATAGGTGATTGGATAGGATAGATGATAGGATAGGATAGAGGATAGGATGGAATCGAGGATAGGATAGTATAGAGGATAGGTATAATAGAGGATAGGATCGGATAGAGGATAGGAGAGGACAGAGGATAGGATAGGATAGAGGATAGGATAGAGGATAGGATCGGATAGAGGATAGGATAGGGGATTGGATAGGACAGAGGAAATGATAGGATAGAGGATAGGATAGGATAGGGCAGTGGATTGGATAGGATAGAGTATAGAATAGGATAGATGATAGGATAGGATAGTGGATAGGATAGGATTGAGGATAGGATAGGATAGAGGATATGATAGGGTAGAGGATAGGATAGGATAGTGGATTGTATAGGATAGAGGATAGGATAGGATTGAGGATAGGATAGGATAGAGGATAGGATAGGATAGAGGATCGGATGGGGGATTGGATATGATAGATGTCAGGGGACGATAGAGGATAGCATACGATACAGGATAGGATAGGATAGAGGATAGGAGACGATAGAGGATAGGATAGGGGATTGCATAGGATAGAGGAGAGGAGACGATAGAGGATAGGATAGAATAGAGGATAGGATAGGATACAGGATATGATACGATAGAGGATAGGATAGGATTGAGGATAGGACGGGATAGAGGAGAGGATAGAGGATTGTATAGGGGATTGGATAGTATAGAGGATAGGATAGGATAGAGGATAGGATCGGATAGAGGAGAGGATAGGATAGAGGATAGGATAGGATAGAGGATAGGATCGGATAGAGGATAGGAGAGGGGATTGGACAGGACAGAGGATAAGATAGGATAGAGGATAGGATAGGATAGTGGATTGGATAGGATAGAGGATAGGATAGGATATAGGATTGGATAGGATAGAGGATAGGATAGGATGGAGGATAGGATAGGATAGCGGATAGGATAGGGTAGTGTATAGAACATAATAGAGGATAGGATAGGATAGGAATGAGGATAGGATAGGATAGAGGATAGGATAAGATAGAGGATCGGATAGGATCGGATAGAATATAGAATAGGATAGAGGATAGGATAGGATAGAGGATAGGATAGGATAGAGTATAGGATAGGATAGAGGATACGATAGGATAGAGGATAGGATAGGATAGAGGATAGGATAGGATAGAGTATAGGATAGGGTAGAGAATACGATAGGATAGAGGATAGGATAGAGGATAGGATAGGATTGAGGATAGGATAGGATAGAGGATAGGATAGGATAGCGGATGGGATAGGATATAGGATTGGATAGGACAGAGGATAGGATAGGATGGAGGATAGGATAGGATAGAGGATAGGATAGAGGATAGGATAGGGGATTGGATAGGATAGAGGATAGGATAGGATCGTGGATATAATAGGTTGGAGGATAGGATAGGATAGAGGATAGGATATAATAGAGGATAGGATCGGATAGAGGATAGGAGAGGGGATTGGACAGGACAGAGGATATGATAGGTTAGAGGATAGGATAGGATAGTGGATTGGATAGGATAGAGGATAGGATAGGATAGAGGATAGAATAGGATAGAGGATGGGATAGGATGGAGGATAGGATAGGGGAGAGGATAGGATAGGATAGAGGATCGGATAGGGGATTGGATAGGATTGAGGATAGGATAGGATAGAGGATAGGATAGGATAGAGGATGGGATAGGATGGAGGATAGGATAGGATAGAGGATAGGATAGGATAGAGGATAGGATAGGATAGAGGATAGGATAGGATAGAGGATAGGATAGGATAGAGGATAGGATAGGATAGAGGATCGGATGGGGGATTGGATAGGATAGAGGATAGGATAGGATAGAGGATAGAATAGAGGATAGGATCGGATAGAGGATAGGATAGGATAGAGGATAGGATAGGATAGAGGATAGGATAGGATAGAGGATAGGATAGGATAAAGGATAGGATAGAGGATAGGATCGGATAGAGGATAGGATAGGGGATTGGATAGGATAGAGGATAGGATAGGATCGTGGATATAATAGGATGGAGGATAGGATAGGATAGAGGATAGGATATAATAGAGGATAGGATCGGATAGAGGATAGGATAGAGGATAGGATCGGATAGAGGATAGGATAGGGGATTGGATAGGATAGAGGATAGGATAGGATCGTGGATATAATAGGATGGAGGATAGGATAGGATAGATGATAGGATAGGATAGAGGATAGGATGGAATGGAGGATAGGATAGTATAGAGGATAGGTATAATAGAGGATAGGATCGGATAGAGGATAGGAGAGGACAGAGGATAGGATAGGATAGGATAGAGGATAGGATAGAGGATAGGATCGGATAGAGGATAGGATAGGATAGAGGATAGGATAGGATAGAGGATAGGATAGGATAGAGGATAGGATAGGATAGAGGATAGGATAGGATAGAGGATAGGATAGGATAGAGGATAGGATAGGATAGAGGATAGGATAGGATAGAGGATCGGATAGGGGATTGGATAGGATTGAGGATAGGATAGGATAGAGGATAGGATAGGATAGAGGATGGGATAGGATGGAGGATAGGATAGGATAGAGGATAGGATAGGATAGAGGATAGGATAGGATAGAGGATAGGATAGGATAGAGGATAGGATAGGATAGAGGATAGGATAGGATAGAGGATCGGATGGGGGATTGGATAGGATAGAGGATAGGATAGGATAGAGGATAGAATAGGATAGAGGATGGGATAGGATGGAGGATAGGATAGGGGAGAGGATAGGATAGGATAGAGGATCGGATAGGGGATTGGATAGGATTGAGGATAGGATAGGATAGAGGATAGGATAGGATAGAGGATGGGATAGAATGGAGGATAGGATAGGATAGAGGATAGGATAGGATAGAGGATAGGATAGGATAGAGGATAGGATAGGATAGAGGATAGGATAGGATAGAGGATAGGATAGGATAGAGGATCGGATGGGGGATTGGATAGGATAGAGGATAGGATAGGATAGAGGATCGGATAGGGGATTGGATAGGATTGAGGATAGGATAGGATAGAGGATAGGATAGGATAGAGGATGGGATAGGATGGAGGATAGGATAGGATAGAGGATAGGATAGGGTAGAGGATAGGATAGGATAGAGGATAGGATCGGATAGAGGATAGGATAGAGGATAGGATAGGATAGAGGATAGGATAGGATAGAGGATAGGATAGGATAGAGGATAGGATAGGATAAAGGATAGGATAGAGGATAGGATCGGATAGAGGATAGGATAGGGGATTGGATAGGATAGAGGATAGGATAGGATCGTGGATATAATAGGATGGAGGATAGGATAGGATAGAGGATAGGATATAATAGAGGATAGGATCGGATAGAGGATAGGATAGAGGATAGGATAGGATAGAGGATAGGATAGAATAGAGGATTGGATAGGATAGAGGATTGGATAGGATAGAGGATAGGATATGATAGAGGATAGGATAGGATGGAGGATAGGATAGGATAGAGGATAGGATAGGATAGAGGATAGGATAGGATAGAGGATAGGATAGGATAGAGGATAGGATAGGATAGTGGATTGGATAGGATGGAGGATAGGATAGGATAGAGGATAGGATAGGATAGAGGATAGGATAGGATACAGGATAGGATAGGATAGAGTATCTGATAGGGGATTGGATAGGATGGAGGATAGGAGACGATAGAGGATTGGATAGGATACAGGATATGATAGAATAGAGGATAGGATAGGATTGAGGATAGGACGGGATAGAGGAGAGGATAGAGGATTGGATAGGGGATTGGATAGTATAGAGGATAGGATAGGATAGAGGATAGGATAGGATAGAGGATAGAATAGTGGATAGAATCGGATAGAGGATGGGATAGGGGATTGGATAGGATAGATGATAGGATAGGATAGAGGATAGGATGGAATGGAGGATAGGATAGTATAGAGGATAGGTATAATAGAGGATAGAGGATAGGATAGAGGATAGGAGAGGACAGAGGATAGGATAGGATTGGATAGAGGATAGGATAGAGGATAGGATCGGATAGAGGATAGGATAGGATAGAGGATAGGATAGGATAGAGGATAGGATAGGATAGAGGATAGGATAGGATAGAGGATAGGATAGGATAGAGGATAGGATAGGATAGAGGATGGGATAGGATGGAGGATAGGATAGGATAGAGGATAGGATAGGATAGAGGATAGGATAGGATACAGGATAGGATAGGATAGAGTATCTGATAGGGGATTGGATAGGATGGAGGATAGGAGACGATAGAGGATTGGATAGTGGATTGGATAGGATAGAGGACAGGAGACGATAGAGGATAGCATACGATACAGGATTCGATAGGATAGAGAATAGGATAGGATGGAGGATAGGATAGGATAGAGGATAGGATAGGATACAGGATAGGATAGCATAGACGATAGGATAGGACAGAGTATATGATAGGATAGAGGATAGGATAGAGGATTGGATCGGATAGAGGATAGGATAGTGGATTGGATAGGATAGAGGATAGGATAGAGGATAGGATAGGATAGGAACAGATAGAGGATAGGATAGGATAGAGGATAGGATAGGATAGTGGATTGGATAGGATAGAGGAGAGGATAGGATAGAGGATAGAATAGAGGATAGGATCGGATAGAGGATAGGATAGAGGGTAGGATAGGATAGAGGATAGGATAGAATAGAGGATTGGATAGGATAGAGGATTGGATAGGATAGAGGATAGGATAGGATAGAGGATAGGATAGGATGGAGGATAGGATAGGATAGAGGATAGGACAGGATAGAGGATAGGATAGGATAGAGGATAGGATAGGATAGAGGATAGGATAGGATAGAGGATAGGATAGGATAGAGGATAGGATAGGATAGAGGATAGGATAGGATGGAGGATCAGATGGGGGATTGGATAGGATAGAGGATAGGATAGGATAGAGGATAGAATAGAGGATAGGATCGGCTAGAGGATAGGATAGAGGATAGGATAGGATAGAGGATAGGATAGGATAGTGGATAGGATAGGATGGAGGATAGGATAGGATAAAGGATAGTATAGAGGAGAGGATAGGATAGAGGATAGGATAGGATAGAGGATAGAATAGTGGATAGAATCGGATAGAGGATAGGATAGGTGATTGGATAGGATAGATGATAGGATAGGATAGAGGATAGGATGGAATCGAGGATAGGATAGTATAGAGGATAGGTATAATAGAGGATAGGATCGGATAGAGGATAGGAGAGGACAGAGGATAGGATAGGATAGAGGATAGGATAGAGGATAGGATCGGATAGAGGATAGGATAGGGGATTGGATAGGACAGAGGAAATGATAGGATAGAGGATAGGATAGGATAGGGCAGTGGATTGGATAGGATAGAGTATAGAATAGGATAGATGATAGGATAGGATAGTGGATAGGATAGGATTGAGGATAGGATAGGATAGAGGATATGATAGGGTAGAGGATAGGATAGGATAGTGGATTGTATAGGATAGAGGATAGGATAGGATTGAGGATAGGATAGGATAGAGGATAGGATAGGATAGAGGATCGGATGGGGGATTGGATATGATAGATGTCAGGGGACGATAGAGGATAGCATACGATACAGGATAGGATAGGATAGAGGATAGGAGACGATAGAGGATAGGATAGGGGATTGCATAGGATAGAGGAGAGGAGACGATAGAGGATAGGATAGAATAGAGGATAGGATAGGATACAGGATATGATACGATAGAGGATAGGATAGGATTGAGGATAGGACGGGATAGAGGAGAGGATAGAGGATTGTATAGGGGATTGGATAGTATAGAGGATAGGATAGGATAGAGGATAGGATCGGATAGAGGAGAGGATAGGATAGAGGATAGGATAGGATAGAGGATAGGATCGGATAGAGGATAGGAGAGGGGATTGGACAGGACAGAGGATAAGATAGGATAGAGGATAGGATAGGATAGTGGATTGGATAGGATAGAGGATAGGATAGGATAGAGGATAGAATAGAGGATAGGATCGGATAGAGGATAGGATAGGATAGAGGATAGAATAGGATAGAGGATGGGATAGGATGGAGGATAGGATAGGATAGAGGATAGGATAGGATAGAGGATAGGATAGGATCGTGGATATAATAGGATGGAGGATAGGATAGGATAGAGGATAGGATAGGATAGAGGATCGGATGGGGGATTGGATAGGATAGAGGATAGGATAGGATAGAGGATAGAATAGAGGATAGGATCGGATAGAGGATAGGATAGGGGATTGGATAGGACAGAGGATATGATAGGATAGAGGATAAGATAGGATTCGATAGTGGATTGGATAGGACATAGTATAGAATAGGATAGAGGATAGGATAGGATAGTGGATAGGATAGGATTGAGGTTAGGATAGGATAGAGGATAGGATAGGATAGAGGATAGGATAGAGGATAGGATAGGATAGAGGATCGGATAGGGGATTGGATAGGATAGAGTATATGATAGGATAGAGGATAGGATAGAATAGAGGATAGGATAGAGGATAGGATCGGATAGAGGATAGGATAGGGGATTGGATCGGACAGAGGATATGATAGTATAGAGGATAGGATAGGATAGGGCAGTGGATTGGATAGGATAGAGTATAGAATAGGATAGATGATAGGATAGGACAGTGGATAGGATAGGATTGAGGATAGGATAGGATAGAGGATAGGATAGGATGGAGGATAGGATAGGATAGAGGATAGGATATAATAGAGGATAGGATCGGATAGAGGATAGGATAATGGATTGGATAGGAGAGAAGATATGATAGGGTAGAGGATAGGATAGGATAGTGGATTGTATAGGATAGAGGATAGGATAGGATTGAGGATAGGATAGGATAGAGGATAGGATAGGATAGAGGATCGGATGGGGGATTGGATAGGACAGATGTCAGGGGACGATAGAGGATAGCATACGATACAGGATAGGATAGGATAGAGGATAGGAGACGATAGAGGATAGGATAGGGGATTGCATAGGATAGAGGACAGGAGACGATAGAGGATAGGATAGAATAGAGGATAGGATAGGATACAGGATATGATACGATAGAGGATAGGATAGGATTGAGGATAGGACGGGATAGAGGAGAGGATAGAGGATTGTATAGGGGATTGGATAGTATAGAGGATAGGATAGGATAGAGGATAGGATCGGATAGAGGAGAGGATAGGATAGAGGATAGGATAGGATAGAGGATAGGATCGGATAGAGGATAGGAGAGGGGATTGTACAGGACAGAGGATAAGATAGGATAGAGGATAGGATAGGATAGTGGATTGGATAGGATAGAGGATAGGATAGGATAGAGGATAGAATAGAGGATAGGATCGGATAGAGGATAGGATAGGATAGAGGATAGAATAGGATAGAGGATGGGATAGGATGGAGGATAGGATAGGATAGAGGATAGGATAGGATAGAGGATAGGATAGGATAGAGGATTGGATAGGATAGAGGATTAGATAGGATAGAGGATAGGATAGGATAGAGGATAGGATAGGATTGAGGATAGGATAGGATAGGATCGTGGATATAATAGGATGGAGGGTAGGATAGGATAAGAGAATAGGATAGGATAGAGGATAGGATAGGATAGAGAATGGGATAGCATGGAGGATAGGATAGGATAGAGGATAGGATATAATAGAGGATAGGATCGGATAAAGGATAGGATAGGGGATTGGATAGGACAGAGGATATGATAGGATAAAGGATAGGATAGGATAGTGGATTGGATAGGATAGAGGATAGGATAGGATTGAGGATAGGATAGGATAGAGGATAGGATAGGATAGAGGATCGGATAGAGATTGGATAGGATAGAGTATATAATAGGATAGAGGATATGATAGAATAGAGGATAGGATAGGATACAGGATATGTTAGGATAGAGGATAGGATAGGATTGAGGATAGGACGCGATAAAGGAGAGGATAGAGTATTGGATAGGATAGAGCATAGGATAGAGGAAAGGATAGACTATAGAATAGGATAGAGGATAGGATAGGATAGAGGATAGGATAGGATTGAGGATAGGATAGGATAGGATAGAGTATCGGATAGGGGATTGGATAGGATAGAGGATATAAGACGATAGAGGATAGGATAGGGGATTGGATAGGATAGAGGACAGGTGACGATAGAGGATAGGATAGAATAGAGGATAGGATAGGATACAGGATATGATAGAATAGAGGATAGGATAGGATTGAGGATAGGACGGGATAGAGGAGAGGATAGAGGATTGGATTAGGGAATTGGATAGTATAGAGGAGAGGATAGGATAGAGGATAGGATAGGATAGAGGATAGTATAGGATAGAGGATAGGATAGGATAGTGGATAGGATAGGATAGAGGATATGATAGGATTGAGGATAGCATAGGATAGAGGATAGGATAGGATAGGATAGAGGATCGGATGGGGGATTGGATAGGATAGAGGATAGGAGACGATAGAGGATAGGATAGGGCATTGGATAGGATAGAGGACTGGAGACGATGGAGGATAGGATAGAATAGAGGATAGGATAGGATAGAGGATTGGATAGGATAGAGTATAGGATAGGATAGAGGATAGGATTGGATAGAGGATAGGATAGGATAGAGGATCGGATAGGGGATTGGATAGGATAGAGGATAGGAGACGATAGAGGATTGGATAGGTGATTGGATAGTACAGAGGATAGGATAGGATAGAGGATAGGATAGGATAGAGGATAGGATAGGATAGAGGATAGGATAGGATAGAGGATAGGATAGGATAGAGGATAGGATAGGATAGAGGATAGGATAGGATAGAGGATAGAATAGAGGATAGGATTGGATAGAGGATAGGATAGGATAGAGGATAGGATAGGATAGAGGATAGGATAGGGGATTGGATAGGATAGGGGATTGGATACGATAGAGGATAGGATAGGATAAAGGATAGGATAGAGGATAGGATAGGGGATTGGATAGGATAGAGGATAGGATAGGATCGTGGATATAATAGGATGGAGGATAGGATAGGATAGAGGATAGGATATAATAGAGGATAGGATCGGATAGAGGATAGGGGAGGGGATTGGACAGGACAGAGAATATGATAGGTTAGAGGATAGGATAGGATAGTGGATTGGATAGGATAGAGGATAGGATAGGATAGAGGATAGGATAGGATAGGGGATAGAATAGTGGATAGAATCGGATAGAGGATAGGATAGGGGATTGGATAGGATAGATGATAGGATAGGATAGCGGATAGGATGGAATGGAGGATAGGATAGTATAGAGGATAGGTATAATAGAGGATAGGATCGGATAGAGGATAGGAGAGGACAGAGGATAGGATAGGATAGGATAGAGGATAGGATAGAGGATAGGATCGGATAGAGGATAGGATAGGATAGAGGATAGGATAGGATAGAGGATAGGATAGGATAGAGGATAGGATAGGATAGAGGATGGGATAGGATGGAGGATAGGATAGGATAGAGGATAGGATAGGATAGAGGATAGGATAGGATAGAGTATCTGATAGGGGATTGGATAGGATGGAGGATAGGAGACGATCGAGGATTGGATAGTGGATTGGATAGGATAGAGGACAGGAGACGATAGAGGATAGCATACGATACAGGATTGGATAGGATAGAGAATAGGATAGGATGGAGGATAGGATATTATAGAAGATAGGATAGGATACAGGATAGGATAGCATAGACGATAGGATAGGACAGAGGATATGATAGGATAGAGGATAGGATAGAGGATTGGATCGGGTAGGGGATAGGATAGTGGATTGGATAGGATAGAGGATAGGATAGAGGATAGGATAGGATAGAGGATAGTATAGGATAGAGGATAGGAGAGGGGATTGGACAGGACAGAGGATATGATAGGATAGAGGATAGGATAGGATAGTGGATTGGATAGGATAGAGGAGAGAATAGGATAGAGGATAGAATAGAGGATAGGATCGGATAGAGGATAGGATAGAGGATAGGATAGGATAGAGGATAGGATAGAATAGAGGATTGGATAGGATAGAGGATTGGATAGGATAGAGGATAGGATAGGATAGAGGATAGGATAGGATGGAGGATAGGATAGGATAGAGGATAGGATAGGATAGAGGATAGAATAGAGGATAGGATTGGATACAGGATAGGATAGGATAGAGGATAGGATAGGATAGAGGATAGGATAGGGGATTGGATAGAATAGAGGATAGGATAGGATAAAGGATAGGATAGAGGATAGGATCGGATAGAGGATAGGATAGGGGATTGGATAGGATAGAGGATAGGATAGGATCGTGGATATAATAGGATGGAGGATAGGATAGGATAGAGGATAGGATATAATAGAGGATAGGATCGGATAGAGGATAGGAGAGGGGATTGGACAGGACAGAGGATATGATAGGTTAGAGGATAGGATAGGATAGTGGATTGGATAGGATAGAGGATAGGATAGGATAGAGGATAGAATAGAGGATAGGATCGGATAGAGGATAGGATAGGATAGAGGATAGAATAGGATAGAGGATGGGATAGGATGCAGGATAGGATAGGGTAGAGGATAGGATAGGATAGAGGATCGGATAGGGGATTGGATAGGATTGAGGATAGGATAGGATAGAGGATAGGATAGGATAGAGGATGGGATAGGATGGAGGATAGGATAGGATAGAGGATAGGATAGGATAGAGCATAGGATAGGATAGAGGATAGGATAGGATAGAGTATCTGATAGGGGATTGGATAGGATAGAGGATAGGAGACGATAGAGGATACGATAGGGGATTGGATAGGATAGAGGACAGGAGACGATAGAGGATAGGATAGGATACAGGACATGATAGAATAGAGGATAGGGTAGGATTGAGGATAGGACGGGATAGAGGAGAGGATAGAGGATTGGATAGGGGATTGGATAGTATAGAGGATAGGATAGGTTAGAGGATAGGATAGGATAGAGGATAGAATAGTGGATAGAATCGGATAGAGGATAGGATAGGGGATTGGATAGGATAGATGATAGGATAGGATAGCGGATAGGATGGAATGGAGGATAGGATAGTATAGAGGATAGGTATAATAGAGGATAGGATCGGATAGAGGATAGGAGAGGACAGAGGATAGGATAGGATAGGATAGAGGATAGGATAGAGGATAGGATCGGATAGAGGATAGGATAGGATAGAGGATAGGATAGGATAGAGGATAGGATAGGATAGAGGATGGGATAGGATGGAGGATAGGATAGGATAGAGGATAGGATAGGATAGAGGATAGGATAGGATAGAGGATAGGATAGGATAGAGTATCTGATAGGGGATTGGATAGGATGGAGGATAGGAGACGATAGAGGATTGGATAGTGGATTGGATACGATAGAGGACAGGAGACGATAGAGGATAGCATACGATACAGGATTGGATAGGATAGAGAATAGGATAGGATGGAGGATAGGATATGATAGAATATAGGATAGGATACAGGATAGGATAGCATAGACGATAGGATAGGACAGAGGATATGATAGGATAGAGGATAGGATAGAGGATTGGATCGGATAGGGGATAGGATAGTGGATTGGATAGGATAGAGGATAGGATAGAGGATAGGATAGGATAGAGGATAGGATAGGATAGAGGATAGTATAGGATAGAGGATAGGAGAGGGGATTGGACAGGACAGAGGATATGATAGGATAGAGGATAGGATAGGATAGTGGATTGGATAGGATAGAGGAGAGGATAGGATAGAGGATAGAATAGAGGATAGGATCGGATAGAGGATAGGATAGAGGATAGGATAGGATAGAGGATAGGATAGAATAGAGGATTGGATAGGATAGAGGATTGGATAGGATAGAGGATAGGATAGGATAGAGGATAGGATAGGATGGAGGATAGGATAGGATAGAGGATAGGATAGGATAGAGGATAGGATAGGATAGAGGATAGGATAGGATAAAGGATAGGATAGAGGATAGGATGGAATGGTGGATAGGATATTATAGAGGATAGGTATAATAGAGGATAGGATGGGATAGAGGATAGGAGAGGACAGAGGATAGGATAGGATAGGATAGAGGATAGGATAGAGGATAGGATAGAGGATAGGATCGGATTGAGGATAGGATAGGATAGAGGATAGAATAGGATAGAGGATGGGATAGGATGGAGGATAGGATAGGGTAGAGGATAGGATAGGATAGAGGATCGGATAGGGGATTGGATAGGATTGAGGATAGGATAGGATAGAGGATAGGATAGGATAGAGGATGGGATAGGATGGAGGATAGGATAGGATAGAGGATAGGATAGGATAGAGGATAGGATAGGATAGAGGATGGGATAGGATAGAGTATCTGATAGGGGATTGGATAGGATAGAGGATAGGAGACGATAGAGGATAGGATAGGGGATTGGATAGGATAGAGGACAGGAGACGATAGAGGATAGGATAGGATACAGGATATGATAGAATAGAGGATAGGATAGGATTGAGGATAGGACGGGATAGAGGAGAGGATAGAGGATAGGATAGAGGATAGGATAGGATAGAGGATAGGATAGGATGGAGGATTGGATAGGATAGAGGATTGGATAGGATAGAGGATAGGATATGATAGAGGATAGGATAGGATGGAGGATAGGATAGGATAGTGGATTGTATAGGATAGAGGATAGGATAGGATTGAGGATAGGATAGGATAGAGGAGAGGAGACGATAGAGGATAGGATAGAATAGAGGATAGGATAGGATACAGGATATGATACGATAGAGGATAGGATAGGATTGAGGATAGGACGGGATAGAGTAGAGGATAGAGGATTGTATAGGGGATTGGATAGTATAGAGGATAGGATAGGATAGAGGATAGGATCGGATAGAGGAGAGGATAGGATAGAGGATAGGATAGGCTAGAGGATAGGATCGGATAGAGGATAGGAGAGGGGATTGGACAGGACAGAGGATAAGATAGGATAGAGGATAGGATAGGATAGTGGATTGGATAGGATAGAGGATAGGATAGGATAGAGGATAGAATAGAGGATAGGATCGGATAGAGGATAGGATAGGATAGAGGATAGAATAGGATAGAGGATGGGATAGGATGGAGGATAGGATAGGATAGAGGATAGGATAGGATAGAGGATAGGATAGGATAGAGGATTGGATAGGATAGAGGATTGGATAGGATAGAGGATAGGATAGGATAGAGGATAGGAAAGGATTGAGGATAGGATAGGATAGAGGATAGGATAGGATAGAGGATAGGATAGGATAGAGGATAGGATGGGATAAAGGATAGGATAGAGGCTAGGATAGGGGATTGGATAGGATAGAGGATAGGATAGGATCGTGGATATAATAGGATGGAGGATAGGATAGGATAGAGGATAGGATAGGATAGAGGATAGGATAGGATTGAGGATAGGATAGGATAGGATAGAGTATCGGATAGGGGATTGGATAGGATAGAGGATATAAGACGATAGAGGATAGGATAGGGGATTGGATAGGATAGAGGACAGGTGACGATAGAGGATAGGATAGAATAGAGGATAGGATAGGATACAGGATATGATAGAATAGAGGATAGGATAGGATTGAGGATAGGACGGGATAGAGGAGAGGATAGAGGATTGGATAGGTGATTGGATAGTACAGAGGATAGGATAGGATAGAGGATAGGATAGGATAGAGGATAGGATAGGATAGAGGATAGGATAGGATAGAGGATAGGATAGGATAGAGGATAGGATAGGATAGAGGATAGGATAGGATAGAGGATAGGATAGGATAGAGGATAGGATAGGATAGAGGATAGAATAGAGGATAGGATTGGATAGAGGATAGGATAGGATAGAGGATAGGATAGGATAGAGGATAGGATAGGGGATTGGATAGGATAGAGGATAGGATAGGATAACGGATAGGATAGAGGATAGGATCGGATAGAGGATAGGATAGGGGATTGGATAGGATAGAGGATAGGATAGGATCGTGGATATAATAGGATGGAGGATAGGATAGGATAGAGGATAGGATATAATAGAGGATAGGATCGGATAGAGGATAGGAGAGGGGATTGGACAGGACAGAGGATATGATAGGTTAGAGGATAGGATAGGATAGTGGATTGGATAGGATAGAGGATAGGATAGGATAGAGGATAGAATAGAGGATAGGATCGGATAGAGGATAGGATAGGATAGAGGATAGAATAGGATAGAGGATGGGATAGGATGGAGGATAGGATAGGGTAGAGGATAGGATAGGATAGAGGATCGGATAGGGGATTGGATAGGATTGAGGATAGGATAGGATAGAGGATAGGATAGGATAGAGGATAGGATAGGATAGAGGATAGGATAGGATTGAGGATAGGATAGGATAGGATAGAGGATCGGATAGGGGATTGGATAGGATCGTGGATATAATAGGATGGAGGATAGGATAGGATAGAGGATAGGATAGGATAGAGGATAGGATACGATTGAGGATAGGATAGGATAGGATAGAGTATCGGATAGGGGATTGGATAGGATAGAGGATATAAGACGATAGAGGATAGGATAGGGGATTGGATAGGATAGAGGACAGGTGACGATAGAGGATAGGATAGAATAGAGGATAGGATAGGATACAGGATATGATAGAATAGAGGATAGGATAGGATTGAGGATAGGACGGGATAGAGGAGAGGATAGAGGATTGGATAGGTGATTGGATAGTACAGAGGATAGGATAGGATAGAGGATAGGATAGGATAGAGGATAGGATAGGATAGAGGATAGGATAGGATAGAGGATAGGATAGGATAGAGGATAGGATAGGATAGAGGATAGGATAGGATAGAGGATAGGATAGGATAGAGGATAGGATAGGATAGAGGATAGGATAGGATAGAGGATAGAATAGAGGATAGGATTGGATAGAGGATAGGATAGGATAGAGGATAGGATAGGATAGAGGATAGGATAGGGGATTGGATAGGATAGAGGATAGGATAGGATAACGGATAGGATAGAGGATAGGATCGGATAGAGGATAGGATAGGGGATTGGATAGGATAGAGGATAGGATAGGATCGTGGATATAATAGGATGGAGGATAGGATAGGATAGAGGATAGGATATAATAGAGGATAGGATCGGATAGAGGATAGGAGGGGGAATTGGACAGGACAGAGGATATGATAGGTTAGAGGATAGGATAGGATAGTGGATTGGATAGGATAGAGGATAGGATAGGATAGAGGATAGAATAGAGGATAGGATCGGATAGAGGATAGGATAGGATAGAGGATAGAATAGGATAGAGGATGGGATAGGATGGAGGATAGGATAGGGTAGAGGATAGGATAGGATAGAGGATCGGATAGGGGATTGGATAGGATTGAGGATAGGATAGGATAGAGGATAGGATAGGATAGAGGATGGGATAGGATGGAGGATAGGATAGGATAGAGGATAGGATAGAGGATAGGATAGGATAGAGGATAGGATAGGATAGAGGATAGGATATGATAGAGGATAGGATAGGATAGAGGATAGGATAGGATAGAGGATAGGATAGGATAGAGGATAGGATAGGATAGAGGATAGGATAGGATAGAGGATCAGATGGGGGATTGGATAGGATAGAGGATAGGATAGGATAGAGGATAGAATAGAGGATAGGATCGGATAGAGGATAGGATAGAGGATAGGATAGGATACAGGATAGGATAGGATAGTGGATAGGATAGGATGGAGGATAGGATAGGATAAAGGATAGGATAGAGGATAGGATCGGATAGAGGATAGGATAGGGGATTGGATAGGACAGAGGATATGATAGGATAGAGGATAGGATAGGATTCGATAGTGGATTGGATAGGACATAGTATAGAATAGGATAGAGGATAGGATAGGATAGTGGATAGGATAGGATTGAGGTTAGGATAGGATAGAGGATAGGATAAGGGTTTGGATAGGATAGAGTATAGGATAAGATAGAGGATAGGATAGGATGGAGGATAGGACGGGATAGAGGAGAGGATAGAGGATTGGATAGGGGATTGGATAGTATAGAGGATAGGATAGGATAGAGGATGGGATAGGATGAAGGATAGGATAGAGGATAGGATCGGATAGAGGATAGGATAGGGGATTGGATAGGATAGAGGATAGGATAGGATCGTGGATATAATAGGATGGAGGATAGGATAGGATAGAGGATAGGATATAATAGAGGATAGGATCGGATAGAGGATAGGATAGAGGATAGGATAGGATAGAGGATAGGATAGAATAGAGGATTGGATAGGATAGAGGATTGGATAGGATAGAGGATAGGATATGATAGAGGATAGGATAGGATGGAGGATAGGATAGGATAGAGGATAGGATCGGATAGAGGATAGGATAGGGGATTGGATAGGATAGAGGATAGGATAGGATCGGGGATATAATAGGATGGAGGATAGGATAGGATAGAGGATAGGATATAATAGAGGATAGGATCGGATAGAGGATAGGAGAGGGGATTGGACAGGACAGAGGATATGATAGGTTAGAGGATAGGATAGGATAGAGGATAGAATAGAGGATAGGATCGGATAGAGGATAGGATAGGATAGAGGATAGAATAGGATAGAGGATGGGATAGGATGGAGGATAGGATAGGGTAGAGGATAGGATAGGATAGAGGATCGGATAGGGGATTGGATAGGATTGAGGATAGGATAGGATAGAGGATAGGATAGGATAGAGGATGGGATAGGATGGAGGATAGGATAGGATAGAGGATAGGATAGAGGATAGGATAGGATAGAGGATAGGATAGGATAGAGGATAGGATAGGATAGAGGATAGGATAGGATAGAGGATAGGATAGGATAGAGGATAGGATAGGATAGAGGATAGGATAGGATAGAGGATAGGATAGGATAGAGGATAGGATAGGATAGAGGATCAGATGGGTGATTGGATAGGATAGAGGATAGAATAGAGGATAGGATCGGATAGAGGATAGGATAGAGGATAGGATAGGATAGAGGATAGGATAGGATAGTGGATAGGATAGGATGGAGGATAGGATAGGATAAAGGATAGGATAGAGGATAGGATCGGATAGAGGATAGGATAGGGGATTGGATAGGACAGAGGATATGATAGGATAGAGGATAGGATAGGATTCGATAGTGGATTGGATAGGACATAGTATAGAATAGGATAGAGGATAGGATAGGATAGTGGATAGGATAGGATTGAGGTTAGGATAGGATAGAGGATAGGATAAGGGTTTGGATAGGATAGAGTATAGGATAAGATAGAGGATAGGATAGGATGGAGGATAGGACGGGATAGAGGAGAGGATAGAGGATTGGATAGGGGATTGGATAGTATAGAGGATAGGATAGGATAGAGGATAGGATAGGATAGAGGATAGAATAGTGGATAGAATCGGATAGAGGATGGGATAGGGGATTGGATAGGATAGATGATAGGATAGGATAGAGGATAGGATGGAATGGAGGATAGGATAGTATAGAATATAGGTATAATAGAGGATAGAGGATAGGATAGAGGATAGGAGAGGACAGAGGATAGGATAGAATAGAGGATTGGATAGGATAGAGGATTGGATAGGATAGAGGATAGGATAGGATAGAGGATAGGATAGGATGGAGGATAGGATAGGATAGAGGATAGGATAGGATAGAGGATAGGATAGGATAGAGGATAGGATAGGATAGAGGATAGGATAGGATAAAGGATAGGATAGAGGATAGGATCGGATAGAGGATAGGATAGGGGATTGGATAGGATAGAGGATAGGATAGGATCGTGGGTATAATAGGATGGAGGATAGGATAGGATAGAGGATAGGATATAATAGAGGATAGGATCGGATAGAGGATAGGATAGAGGATAGGATAGGATAGAGGATAGGATAGAATAGAGGATTGGATAGGATAGAGGATTGGATAGGATAGAGGATAGGATATGATAGAGGATAGGATAGGATGGAGGATAGGATAGGATAGTGGATTGTATAGGATAGAGGATAGGATAGGATTGAGGATAGGATAGGATAGAGGATAGGATAGGATAGATGATCGGATGGGGGATTGGATATGAAAGATGTCAGGGGACGATAGAGGATAGCATACGATACAGGATAGGATAGGGTAGAGGATAGGAGACGATAGAGGATAGGATAGGGGATTGCATAGGATAGAGGAGAGGAGACGATAGAGGATAGGATAGAATAGAGGATAGGATAGGATACAGGATATGATACGATAGAGGATAGGATAGGATTGAGGATAGGACGGGATAGAGGAGAGGATAGAGGATTGTATAGGGGATTGGATAGTATAGAGGATAGGATAGGATAGAGGATAGGATCGGATAGAGGAGAGGATAGGATAGAGGATAGGATAGGATAGAGGATAGGATCGGATAGAGGATAGGAGAGGGGATTGGACAGGACAGAGGATAAGATAGGATAGAGGATAGGATAGGATAGTGGATTGGATAGGATAGAGGATAGGATAGGATAGAGGATAGAATAGAGGATAGGATCGGATAGAGGATAGGATAGGATAGAGGATAGAATAGGATAGAGGATGGGATAGGATGGAGGATAGGATAGGATAGAGGATAGGATAGGATAGAGGATAGGATAGGATAGAGGATTGGATAGGATAGAAGATTGGATAGGATAGAGGATAGGATAGGATAGAGGATAGGAAAGGATTGAGGATAGGATAGGATAGAGGATAGGATAGGATAGAGGATAGGATAGGATAGAGGATAGGATAGAGGCTAGGATAGGGGATTGGATAGGATAGAGGATAGGATAGGATCGTGGATATAATAGGATGGAGGATAGGATAGGATAGAGGATAGGATAGGATAGAGGATAGGATAGGATTTAGGATAGGATAGGATAGGATAGAGTATCGGATAGGGGATTGGATAGGATAGAGGATATAAGACGATAGAGGATAGGATAGGGGATTGGATAGGATAGAGGACAGGTGACGATAGAGGATAGGATAGAATAGAGGATAGGATAGGATACAGGATATGATAGAATAGAGGATAGGATAGGATTGAGGATAGGACGGGATAGAGGAGAGGATAGAGGATTGGATTAGGGAATTGGATAGTATAGAGGAGAGGATAGGATAGAGGATAGGATAGGATAGAGGATAGTATAGGATAGAGGATAGGATAGGATAGTGGATAGGATAGGATAGAGGATAGGATAGGGGATTGGATAGGATAGAGGATAGGATAGGATCGTGGATATAATAGGATGGAGGATAGGATAGGATAGGATAGAGGATAGGATATAATAGAGGATAGGATCGGATAGAGGATAGGAGAGGGAATTGGACAGGACAGAGGATATGATAGGTTAGAGGGTAGGATAGGATAGAGTATCTGATAGGGGATTGGATAGGATAGAGGATAGGAGACGATAGAGGATAGGATAGGGGATTGGATAGGATAGAGGACAGGAGACGATAGAGGATAGGATAGGATACAGGATATGATAGAATAGAGGATAGGATAGGATTGAGGATAGGACGGGATAGAGGAGAGGATAGAGGATTGGATAGGGGATTGGATAGTATAGAGGATAGGATAGGATAGAGGATAGGATAGGATAGAGGATAGAATAGTGGATAGAATCGGATAGAAGATAGGATAGGGGATTGGATAGGATAGATGATAGGATAGGATAGAGGATAGGATGGAATGGAGGATAGGATAGTATAGAGGATAGGTATAATAGAGGATAGGATCGGATAGAGGATAGGAGAGGACAGAGGATAGGATAGGATAGGATAGAGGATAGGATAGAGGATAGGATCGGATAGAGGATAGGATAGGATAGAGGATAGGATAGGATAGAGGATAGGATAGGATAGAGGATAGGATAGGATAGAGGATAGGATAGGATAGAGGATAGGATAGGATAGAGGATGGGATAGGATGGAGGATAGGATAGGATAGAGGATAGGATAGAGGATAGGATAGGGGATTGGATAGGATAGAGGATAGGATAGGATCGTGGATATAATAGGTTGGAGGATAGGATAGGATAGAGGATAGGATATAATAGAGGATAGGATCGGATAGAGGATAGGAGAGGGGATTGGACAGGACAGAGGATATGATAGGTTAGAGGATAGGATAGGATAGTGGATTGGATAGGATAGAGGATAGGATAGGATAGAGGATAGAATAGGATAGAGGATGGGATAGGATGGAGGATAGGATAGGGGAGAGGATAGGATAGGATAGAGGATCGGATAGGGGATTGGATAGGATTGAGGATAGGATAGGATAGAGGATAGGATAGGATAGAGGATGGGATAGGATGGAGGATAGGATAGGATAGAGGATAGGATAGGATAGAGGATAGGATAGGATAGAGGATAGGATAGGAAAGAGGATAGGATAGGATAGAGGATCGGATGGGGGATTGGATAGGATAGAGGATAGGATAGGATAGAGGATAGAATAGAGGATAGGATCAGATAGAGGATAGGATAGGATAGAGGATAGGATAGGATAGAGGATAGGATAGGATAGAGGATAGGATAGGATAAAGGATAGGATAGAGGATAGGATCGGATAGAGGATAGGATAGGGGATTGGATAGGATAGAGGATAGGATAGGATCGTGGATATAATAGGATGGAGGATAGGATAGGATAGAGGATAGGATATAATAGAGGATAGGATCGGATAGAGGATAGGATAGAGGATAGGATCGGATAGAGGATAGGATAGGGGATTGGATAGGATAGAGGATAGGATAGGATCGTGGATATAATAGGATGGAGGATAGGATAGGATAGATGATAGGATAGGATAGAGGATAGGATGGAATGGAGGATAGGATAGTATAGAGGATAGGTATAATAGAGGATAGGATCGGATAGAGGATAGGAGAGGACAGAGGATAGGATAGGATAGGATAGAGGATAGGATAGAGGATAGGGTCGGATAGAGGATAGGATAGGATAGAGGATAGGATAGGATAGAGGATAGGATAGGATAGAGGATAGGATAGGATAGAGGATAGGATAGGATAGAGGATAGGATAGGATAGAGGATAGGATAGGATAGAGGATCGGATAGGGGATTGGATAGGATTGAGGATAGGATAGGATAGAGGATAGGATAGGATAGAGGATGGGATAGGATGGAGGATAGGATAGGATAGAGGATAGGATAGGATAGAGGATAGGATAGGATAGAGGATAGGATAGGATAGAGGATAGGATAGGATAGAGGATAGGATAGGATAGAGGATCGGATGGGGGATTGGATAGGATAGAGGATAGGATAGGATCGTGGATATAATAGGATGGAGGATAGGATAGGATAGAGGATAGGATAGGATAAAGGATAGGATAGAGGATAGGATCGGATAGAGGATAGGATAGGATAGAGGATAGGATAGAATAGAGGATAGGATCGGATAGAGGATAGGATAGGATAGAGGATAGGATAGGATAGAGGATAGGATAGGATAGAGGATAGGATAGGATAAAGGATAGGATAGAGGATAGGATCGGATAGAGGATAGGATAGGGGATTGGATAGGATAGAGGATAGGATAGGATCGTGGATATAATAGGATGGAGGATAGGATAGGATAGAGGATAGGATATAATAGAGGATAGGATCGGATAGAGGATAGGATAGAGGATAGGATCGGATAGAGGATAGGATAGGGGATTGGATAGGATAGAGGATAGGATAGGATCGTGGATATAATAGGATGGAGGATAGGATAGGATAGATGATAGGATAGGATAGAGGATAGGATGGAATGGAGAATAGGATAGTATAGAGGATAGGTATAATAGAGGATAGGATCGGATAGAGGATAGGAGAGGACAGAGGATAGGATAGGATAGGATAGAGGATAGGATAGAGGATAGGATCGGATAGAGGATAGGATAGGATAGAGGATAGGATAGGATAGAGGATAGGATAGGATAGAGGATAGGATAGGATAGAGGATAGGATAGGATAGAGGATAGGATAGGATAGAGGATGGGATAGGATGGAGGATAGGATAGGATAGAGGATAGGATAGAGGATAGGATAGGGGATTGGATAGGATAGAGGATAGGATAGCATCGTGGATATAATAGGTTGGAGGATAGGATAGGATAGAGGATAGGATATAATAGAGGATAGGATCGGATAGAGGATAGGAGAGGGGATTGGACAGGACAGAGGATATGATAGGTTAGAGGATAGGATAGGATAGTGGATTGGATAGGATAGAGGATAGGATAGGATAGAGGATAGAATAGGATAGAGGATGGGATAGGATGGAGGATAGGATAGGGGAGAGGATAGGATAGGATAGAGGATCGGATAGGGGATTGGATAGGATTGAGGATAGGATAGGATAGAGGATAGGATAGGATAGAGGATGGGATAGGATGGAGGATAGGATAGGATAGAGGATAGGATAGGATAGAGGATAGGATAGGATAGAGGATAGGATAGGATAGAGGATAGGATAGGATAGAGGATAGGATAGGATAGAGGATCGGATGGGGGATTGGATAGGATAGAGGATAGGATAGGATAGAGGATAGAATAGAGGATAGGATCGGATAGAGGATAGGATAGAGGATAGGATAGGATAGAGGATAGGATAGGATAGAGGATAGGATAGGATAGAGGATAGGATAGGATAAAGGATAGGATAGAGGATAGGATCGGATAGAGGATAGGATAGGGGATTGGATAGGATAGAGGATACGATAGGATCGTGGATATAATAGGATGGAGGATAGGATAGGATAGAGGATAGGATATAATAGAGGATAGGATCGGATAGAGGATAGGATAGAGGATAGGATAGGATAGAGGATAGGATAGAATAGAGGATTGGATAGGATAGAGGATTGGATAGGATAGAGGATAGGATATGATAGAGGATAGGATAGGATGGAGGATAGGATAGGATAGAGGATAGGATAGGATAGAGGATAGGATAGGATAGAGGATAGGATAGGATAGAGGATAGGATAGGATAAAGGATAGGATAGAGGATAGGATCGGATAGAGGATAGGATAGGGGATTGGATAGGATTGAGGATAGGATAGGATAGAGGATAGGATAGGATAGAGGATGGGATAGGATGGAGGATAGGATAGGATAGAGGATAGGATAGAGGATAGGATAGGATAGAGGATAGGATAGGATAGAGGATAGGATAGGATAGAGGATAGGATAGGATAGAGGATGGGATAGGATGGAGGATAGGATAGGATAGAGGATAGGATAGAGGATAGGATAGGATAGAGGATAGGATAGGATAGAGGATAGGATAGGATAGAGGATAGGATAGGATAGAGGATAGGATAGGATAGAGGATAGAATAGAGGATAGGATCGGATAGAGGATAGGATAGAGGATAGGATAGGATAGAGGATAGGATAGGATAGTGGATAGGATAGGATGGAGGATAGGATAGGATAAAGGATAGGATAGAGGATAGGATCGGATAGAGGATAGGATAGGGGATTGGATAGGACAGAGGATATGATAGGATAGAGGATAGGATAGGATTCGATAGTGGATTGGATAGGACATAGTATAGAATAGGATAGAGGATAGGATAGGATAGTGGATAGGATAGGATTGAGGTTAGGATAGGATAGAGGATAGGATAGGGGTTTGGATAGGATAGAGTATAGGATAAGATAGAGGATAGGATAGGATGGAGGATAGGATAGGATAGCGAATAGGATATAATAGAGGATAGGATCGGATAAAGGATAGGATAGGGGATTGGATAGGACAGAGGATATGATAGGATAAAGGATAGGATAGGATAGTGGATTGGATAGGATGGAGGATAGGATAGGATAGAGGATAGGATAGGATAGAGGATAGGATAGGATACAGGATAGGATAGGATAGATTATCTGATAGGGGATTGGATAGGATGGAGGATAGGAGACGATAGAGGATTGGATAGGATACAGGATATGATAGAATAGAGGATAGGATAGGATTGAGGATAGGACGGGATAGAGGAGAGGATAGAGGATTGGATAGGGGATTGGATAGTATAGAGGATAGGATAGGATAGAGGATAGGATAGGATAGAGGATAGAATAGTGGATAGAATCGGATAGAGGATGGGATAGGGGATTGGATAGGATAGATGATAGGATAGGATAGAGGATAGGATGGAATGGAGGATAGGATAGTATAGAGGATAGGTATAATAGAGGATAGAGGATAGGATAGAGGATAGGAGAGGACAGAGGATAGGATAGGATTGGATAGAGGATAGGATAGAGGATAGGATCGGATAGAGGATAGGATAGGATAGAGGATAGGATAGGATAGAGGATAGGATAGGATAGAGGATAGGATAGGATAGAGGATAGGATAGGATAGAGGATAGGATAGGATAGAGGATGGGATAGGATGGAGGATAGGATAGGATAGAGGATAGGATAGGATAGAGGATAGGATAGGATACAGGATAGGATAGGATAGAGTATCTGATAGGGGATTGGATAGGATGGAGGATAGGAGACGATAGAGGATTGGATAGTGGATTGGATAGGATAGAGGACAGGAGACGATAGAGGATAGCATACGATACAGGATTGGATAGGATAGAGAATAGGATAGGATGGAGGATAGGATAGGATAGAGGATAGGATAGGATACAGGATAGGATAGCATAGACGATAGGATAGGACAGAGTATATGATAGGATAGAGGATAGGATAGAGGATTGGATCGGATAGAGGATAGGATAGTGGATTGGATAGGATAGAGGATAGGATAGAGGATAGGATAGGATAGGAACAGATAGAGGATAGGATAGGATAGAGGATAGGATAGGATAGTGGATTGGATAGGATAGAGGAGAGGATAGGATAGAGGATAGAATAGAGGATAGGATCGGATAGAGGATAGGATAGAGGATAGGATAGGATAGAGGATAGGATAGAATAGAGGATTGGATAGGATAGAGGATTGGATAGGATAGAGGATAGGATAGGATAGAGGATAGGATAGGATGGAGGATAGGATAGGATAGAGGATAGGATAGGATAGAGGATAGGATAGGATAGAGGATAGGATAGGATAGAGGATAGGATAGGATAGAGGATAGGATAGGATAGAGGATAGGATAGGATAGAGGATAGGATAGGATAGAGGATAGGATAGGATGGAGGATCAGATGGGGGATTGGATAGGATAGAGGATAGGATAGGATAGAGGATAGAATAGAGGATAGGATCGGCTAGAGGATAGGATAGAGGATAGGATAGGATAGAGGATAGGATAGGATAGTGGATAGGATAGGATGGAGGATAGGATAGGATAAAGGATAGGATAGAGGATAGGATCGGATAGAGGATAGGATAGGGGATTGGATAGGACAGAGGATATGATAGGGTAGAGGATAGGATAGGATTCGATAGTGGATTGGATAGGACATAGTATAGAATAGGATAGAGGATAGGATAGGATAGTGGATAGGATAGGATTGAGGTTAGGATAGGATAGAGGATAGGATAGGGGTTTGGATAGGATAGAGTATAGGATAAGATAGAGGATAGGATAGGATGGAGGATAGGATAGGATAGCGAATAGGATATAATAGAGGATAGGATCGGATAAAGGATAGGATAGGGGATTGGATAGGACAGAGGATATGATAGGATAAAGGATAGGATAGGATAGTGGATTGGATAGGATAGAGGATAGGATAGCATAGAGGATAGGATAGGATAGAGGATCGGATAGGGGATTGGATAGGATAGAGTATATAATAGGATAGAGGATAGGAGACGATAGAGTATAGGACAGGGGATTGGATAGGATAGAGGACAGGTGACGATAGAGGATAGGATAGAATAGAGGATAGGATAGGATACAGGATATGATAGATTAGAGGATAGGATAGGATTGAGGATAGGACGGGATAGAGGAGAGGATAGAGGATTGGATAGGGGATTGGATAGTATAGAGGAGAGGATAGGATAGAGGATAGGATAGGATAGAGGATAGAATAGTGGATAGAATCGGATAGAGGATAGGATAGGTGATTGGATAGGATAGATGATAGGATAGGATAGAGGATAGGATGGAATGGAGGATAGGATAGTATAGAGGATAGGTATAATAGAGGATAGGATCGGATAGAGGATAGGAGAGGACAGAGGATAGGATAGGATAGAGGATAGGATAGAGGATAGGATCGGATAGAGGATAGGATAGGGGATTGGATAGGACAGAGGATATGATAGGATAGAGGATAGGATAGGATAGGGCAGTGGATTGGATAGGATAGAGTATAGAATAGGATAGATGATAGGATAGGATAGTGGATAGGATAGGATTGAGGATAGGATAGGATAGAGGATAGGATAGGATAGAGGATAGGATATAATAGAGGACAGGATCGGATAGAGGGTAGGATAATGGATTGGATAGGAGAGAGGATATGATAGGGTAGAGGATAGGATAGGATAGTGGATTGTATAGGATAGAGGATAGGATAGGATTGAGGATAGGATAGGATAGAGGATAGGATAGGATAGAGGATCGGATGGGGGATTGGATATGATAGATGTCAGGGGACGATAGAGGATAGCATACGATACAGGATAGGATAGGATAGAGGATAGGAGACGATAGAGGATAGGATAGGGGATTGCATAGGATAGAGGAGAGGAGACGATAGAGGATAGGATAGAATAGAGGATAGGATAGGATACAGGATATGATACGATAGAGGATAGGATAGGATTGAGGATAGGACGGGATAGAGGAGAGGATAGAGGATTGTATAGGGGATTGGATAGTATAGAGGATAGGATAGGATAGAGGATAGGATCGGATAGAGGAGAGGATAGGATAGAGGATAGGATAGGATAGAGGATAGGATCGGATAGAGGATAGGAGAGGGGATTGGACAGGACAGAGGATAAGATAGGATAGAGGATAGGATAGGATAGTGGATTGGATAGGATAGAGGATAGGATAGGATAGAGGATAGAATAGAGGATAGGATCGGATAGAGGATAGGATAGGATAGAGGATAGAATAGGATAGAGGATGGGATAGGATGGAGGATAGGATAGGATAGAGGATAGGATAGGATAGAGGATAGGATAGGATCGTGGATATAATAGGATGGAGGATAGGATAGGATAGAGGATAGGATAGGATAGAGGATCGGATGGGGGATTGGATAGGATAGAGGATAGGATAGGATAGAGGATAGAATAGAGGATAGGATCGGATAGAGGATAGGATAGGGGATTGGATAGGACAGAGGATATGATAGGATAGAGGATAAGATAGGATTCGATAGTGGATTGGATAGGACATAGTATAGAATAGGATAGAGGATAGGATAGGATAGTGGATAGGATAGGATTGAGGTTAGGATAGGATAGAGGATAGGATAGGGGTTTGGATAGGATAGAGTATAGGATAGGATAGAGGATAGGATAAGATGGAGGATAGGATAGGATAGAGGATAGGATATAATAGAGGATAGGATCGGATAAAGGATAGGATAGGGGATTGGATAGGACAGAGGATATGATAGGATAAAGGATAGGATAGGATAGTGGATTGGATAGGATAGAGGATAGGATAGGATTGAGGATAGGATAGGATAGAGGATAGGAGAGAGGATAGGATAGGATAGAGGATCGGATAGGGGATTGGATAGGATAGAGTATATGATAGGATAGAGGATAGGATAGAATAGAGGATAGGATAGAGGATAGGATCGGATAGAGGATAGGATAGGGGATTGGATCGGACAGAGGATATGATAGTATAGAGGATAGGATAGGATAGGGCAGTGGATTGGATAGGATAGAGTATAGAATAGGATAGATGATAGGATAGGATAGTGGATAGGATAGGATTGAGGATAGGATAGTATAGAGGATAGGATAGGATAGAGGATAGGATCGGATAGAGGAGAGGATAGGATAGAGGATAGGATAGGATAGAGGATAGGATCGGATAGAGGATAGGAGAGGGGATTGTACAGGACAGAGGATAAGATAGGATAGAGGATAGGATAGGATAGTGGATTGGATAGGATAGAGGATAGGATAGGATAGAGGATAGAATAGAGGATAGGATCGGATAGAGGATAGGATAGGATAGAGGATAGAATAGGATAGAGGATGGGATAGGATGGAGGATAGGATAGGATAGAGGAGAGGATAGGAGAGGATAGGATAGGATAGAGGATTGGATAGGATAGAGGATTAGATAGGATAGAGGATAGGATAGGATAGAGGATAGGATAGGATTGAGGATAGGATAGGATAGGATCGTGGATATAATAGGATGGAGGATAGGATAGGATAAGAGAATAGGATAGGATAGAGGATAGGATAGGATAGAGGATGGGATAGCATGGAGGATAGGATAGGATAGAGGATAGGATATAATAGAGGATAGGATCGGATAAAGGATAGGATAGGGGATTGGATAGGACAGAGGATATGATAGGATAAAGGATAGGATAGGATAGTGGATTGGATAGGATAGAGGATAGGATAGGATTGAGGATAGGATAGGATAGAGGATAGGATAGGATAGAGGATCGGATAGAGATTGGATAGGATAGAGTATATAATAGGATAGAGGATATGATAGAATAGAGGATAGGATAGGATACAGGATATGTTAGGATAGAGGATAGGATAGGATTGAGGATAGGACGCGATAAAGGAGAGGATAGAGTATTGGATAGGATAGAGCATAGGATAGAGGAAAGGATAGACTATAGAATAGGATAGAGGATAGGATAGGATAGAGGATAGGATAGGATTGAGGATAGGATAGGATAGGATAGAGTATCGGATAGGGGATTGGATAGGATAGAGGATATAAGACGATAGAGGATAGGATAGGGGATTGGATAGGATAGAGGACAGGTGACGATAGAGGATAGGATAGAATAGAGGATAGGATAGGATACAGGATATGATAGAATAGAGGATAGGATAGGATTGAGGATAGGACGGGATAGAGGAGAGGATAGAGGATTGGATTAGGGAATTGGATAGTATAGAGGAGAGGATAGGATAGAGGATAGGATAGGATAGAGGATAGTATAGGATAGAGGATAGGATAGGATAGTGGATAGGATAGGATAGAGGATATGATAGGATTGAGGATAGCATAGGATAGAGGATAGGATAGGATAGGATAGAGGATCGGATGGGGGATTGGATAGGATAGAGGATAGGAGACGATAGAGGATAGGATAGGGCATTGGATAGGATAGAGGACTGGAGACGATGGAGGATAGGATAGAATAGAGGATAGGATAGGATAGAGGATTGGATAGGATAGAGTATAGGATAGGATAGAGGATAGGATTGGATAGAGGATAGGATAGGATAGAGGATCGGATAGGGGATTGGATAGGATAGAGGATAGGAGACGATAGAGGATTGGATAGGTGATTGGATAGTACAGAGGATAGGATAGGATAGAGGATAGGATAGGATAGAGGATAGGATAGGATAGAGGATAGGATAGGATAGAGGATAGGATAGGATAGAGGATAGGATAGGATAGAGGATAGGATAGGATAGAGGATAGAATAGAGGATAGGATTGGATAGAGGATAGGATAGGATAGAGGATAGGATAGGATAGAGGATACGATAGGGGATTGGATAGGATAGGGGATTGGATACGATAGAGGATAGGATAGGATAAAGGATAGGATAGAGGATAGGATAGGGGATTGGATAGGATAGAGGATAGGATAGGATCGTGGATATAATAGGATGGAGGATAGGATAGGATAGAGGATAGGATATAATAGAGGATAGGATCGGATAGAGGATAGGGGAGGGGATTGGACAGGACAGAGGATATGATAGGTTAGAGGATAGGATAGGATAGTGGATTGGATAGGATAGAGGATAGGATAGGATAGAGGATAGGATAGGATAGAGGATAGAATAGTGGATAGAATCGGATAGAGGATAGGATAGGGGATTGGATAGGATAGATGATAGGATAGGATAGCGGATAGGATGGAATGGAGGATAGGATAGTATAGAGGATAGGTATAATAGAGGATAGGATCGGATAGAGGATAGGAGAGGACAGAGGATAGGATAGAGGATAGGATAGAGGATAGGATCGGATAGAGGATAGGATAGGATAGAGGATAGGATAGGATAGAGGATAGGATAGGATAGAGGATAGGATAGGATAGAGGATGGGATAGGATGGAGGATAGGATAGGATAGAGGATAGGATAGGATAGAGGATAGGATAGGATAGAGGATAGGATAGGATAGAGTATCTGATAGGGGATTGGATAGGATGGAGGACAGGAGACGATAGAGGATAGCATACGATACAGGATTGGATAGGATAGAGAATAGGATAGGATGGAGGATAGGATATTATAGAAGATAGGATAGGATACAGGATAGGATAGCATAGACGATAGGATAGGACAGAGGATATGATAGGATAGAGGATAGGATAGAGGATTGGATCGGATAGAGGATAGGATAGAGGATAGGATAGGATAGAGGATAGGATAGGATAGAGGATAGAATAGAGGATAGGATTGGATACAGGATAGGATAGGATAGAGGATAGGATAGGATAGAGGATAGGATAGGGGATTGGATAGAATAGAGGATAGGATAGGATAAAGGATAGGATAGAGGATAGGATCGGATAGAGGATAGGATAGGGGATTGGATAGGATAGAGGATAGGATAGGATCGTGGATATAATAGGATGGAGGATAGGATAGGATAGAGGATAGGATATAATAGAGGATAGGATCGGATAGAGGATAGGAGAGGGGATTGGACAGGACAGAGGATATGATAGGTTAGAGGATAGGATAGGATAGTGGATTGGATAGGATAGAGGATAGGATAGGATAGAGGATAGAATAGAGGATAGGATCGGATAGAGGATAGGATAGGATAGAGGATAGAATAGGATAGAGGATGGGATAGGATACAGGATAGGATAGGGTAGAGGATAGGATAGGATAGAGGATCGGATAGGGGATTGGATAGGATTGAGGATAGGATAGGATAGAGGATAGGATAGGATAGAGGATGGGATAGGATGGAGGATAGGATAGGATAGAGGATAGGATAGGATAGAGCATAGGATAGGATAGAGGATAGGATAGGATAGAGTATCTGATAGGGGATTGGATAGGATAGAGGATAGGAGACGATAGAGGATAGGATAGGGGATTGGATAGGATAGAGGACAGGAGACGATAGAGGATAGGATAGGATACAGGACATGATAGAATAGAGGATAGGATAGGATTGAGGATAGGACGGGATAGAGGAGAGGATAGAGGATTGGATAGGGGATTGGATAGTATAGAGGATAGGATAGGTTAGAGGATAGGATAGGATAGAGGATAGAATAGGATAGCGGATAGGATGGAATGGAGGATAGGATAGTATAGAGGATAGGTATAATAGAGGATAGGATCGGATAGAGGATAGGAGAGGACAGAGGATAGGATAGGATAGGATAGAGGATAGGATAGAGGATAGGATCGGATAGAGGATAGGATAGGATAGAGGATAGCATAGGATAGAGGATAGGATAGGATAGAGGATGGGATAGGATAGAGTATCTGATAGGGGATTGGATAGGATGGAGGATAGGAGACGATAGAGGATTGGATAGTGGATTGGATACGATAGAGGACAGGAGACGATAGAGGATAGCATACGATACAGGATTGGATAGGATAGAGAATAGGATAGGATGGAGGATAGGATATGATAGAGGATAGGATAGGATACAGGATAGGATAGCATAGACGATAGGATAGGACAGAGGATATGATAGGATAGAGGATAGGATAGAGGATTGGATCGGATAGGGGATAGGATAGTGGATTGGATAGGATAGAGGATAGGATAGAGGATAGGATAGGATAGAGGATAGGATAGGATAGAGGATAGTATAGGATAGAGGATAGGAGAGGGGATTGGACAGGACAGAGGATATGATAGGATAGAGGATAGGATAGGATAGTGGATTGGATAGGATAGAGGAGAGGATAGGATAGAGGATAGAATAGAGGATAGGATCGGATAGAGGATAGGATAGAGGATAGGATAGGATAGAGGATAGGATAGAATAGAGGATTGGATAGGATAGAGGATTGGATAGGATAGAGGATAGGATAGGATAGAGGATAGGATAGGATGGAGGATAGGATAGGATAGAGGATAGGATAGGATAGAGGATAGGATAGGATAGAGGATAGGATAGGATAAAGGATAGGATAGAGGATAGGATGGAATGGAGGATAGGATATTATAGAGGATAGGTATAATAGAGGATAGGATCGGATAGAGGATAGGAGAGGACAGAGGATAGGATAGGATAGGATAGAGGATAGGATAGAGGATAGGATCGGATTGAGGATAGGATAGGATAGAGGATAGTATAGGATAGAGGATAGGAGAGGGGATTGGACAGGACAGAGGATATGATAGGATAGAGGATAGGATAGGATAGTGGATTGGATAGGCTAGAGGATAGGATAGGATAGAGGATAGAATAGAGGATAGGATCGGATAGAGGATAGGATAGAGGATAGGATAGGATAGAGGATAGGATAGAATAGAGGATTGGATAGGATAGAGGATTGGATAGGATAGAGGATAGGATAGGATAGAGGATAGGATAGGATTGAGGATAGGATAGCATAGGATTGAGGAGAGGATAGAGGATTGGATAGCGGATTTGATAGTATAGAGGATAGGATCGGATAGAGGATAGGATAGGATAGAGGATAGGATAGGATAGAGGATAGGATAGGATAGAGGATGGGATAGGATGGAGGATAGGATAGGATAGAAGATAGGATAGGATAGAGGATAGGATAGGATAGAGGATAGGATAGAGGATAGGATCGGATAGAGGATAGGATAGGGGATTGGATAGGGGATTGGATAGTGTAGAGAATAGGATAGGATAGAGGATACGATAGGATAGAGGATAGGATAGGATAGAGGATAGAATAGAGGATAGGATCGGATAGAGGATAGGATAGGATAGAGGATAGGATAGGATAGAGGATAGGATAGGATAGAGGATAGGATAGGATAGAGGATAGAATAGGATAGAGGATAGGATAGGATAGAGGATAGGATACGATGGAGGATAGGATAGAGGATTGGATCGGATAGAGGATAGGATAGCGGATTGGATAGGATAGAGCATAGGATAGGATCGTGGACATAATAGGATGGAGGATAGGATAAGATAGAGGATAGGATAGAGGATAGGATGGGATGGAGGGTAGGATAGGATGGAGGATAGGATAGGAAAGAGGATAGGATATAATAGAGGATAGGATAGGATAGAGGATAGCATAGGATAGAGGATAGGATAGGATAGAGTATAGGATAGGATAGAGGATAGGATTGAGGATAGAGCATAGGATAGAGGATAGGATAGGATTGAGGATAGGATAGGATAGAGGATAGGATAGGATAGAGGATAGGATAGGATAGAGGATGGGATAGGATAGAGGATAGGATAGGATATTGTATTGTATAGGATAGAGGCTAGGATAGCATAGAGGATAGGATATAATACAGGATATGATAGGATAGAGGGTAGGATAGGATTAAGGATAGGACGGGATAGTGGAGAGGATATATAATTGGATACGGGATTGGATAGTATAGAGGATAGGATACGATAGAGGATAGGATTGAGGATAGAGCATAGGATAGAGGATAGGATAGGATTGAGGATAGGATAGGATAGAGGATAGGATAGGATAGATGATAGGATAGGATTGAGGATAGGATAGGATAGAGGATAGGATAGGATTGAGGATAGGATAGAGGATGGGATAGGATAGAGTATAGGATAGGATAGAGGATAGGATTGAGGATAGAGCATAGGATAGAGGATAGGATAGGATTGAGGATAGGATACAATAGAGGATAGGATAGGATAGAGGATAGGATAGGATAGAGGATGGGATAGGATAGAGGATAGGATAGGATATTGTATTGTATAAGATAGAGGCTAGGATAGCATAGAGGATAGGATATAATACAGGATATGATAGGATAGAGGATGGGATAGGATGGAGGATAGGATAGGATAGAGGATACGATAGGATAGAGAATAGGATAGGATAGAGGATAGGGTAGGATAGAGTATCTGGTAGGGGATTGGATAGGATGGAGGATAGGAGACGATAGAGGATTGGATAGGATAGAGGACAGGAGACGATAGAGGATAGCATACGATACAGGATTGGATAGGATAGAGGATAGGATAGGATGGAGGATAGGATAGGATAGAGGATAGGATAGGATAGAGGATTGGATAGGATAGAGGATAGGATAGGATAGAGGATAGGATAGGATTGAGGATAGGATAGGATAGGATAGAGGATAGGATAGGATAGAGGATAGGATAGGATAGAGGATAGGATAGGATAGAGGATAGGATAGAGGATAGGATAGGATAGAGGATAGGATAGGATAAAGGATAGGATAGAGGATAGGATAGGGGATTGGATAGGATAGAGGATAGGATAGGATCGTGGATATAATAGGATGGAGGATAGGATAGGATAGAGGATAGGATATAATAGAGGATAGGATAGGATAGAGGATACGATATTATAGAGGATAGGATAGGATAGAGGATAGGATCGGATATAGGATAGGATAGGGGATTGGATAGGATAGAGTACAGGATACGATAGAGGATTGGATAGCATAGAGGATAGGATAGGATAGAGGATAGGATAGGATAGAGGATAGGATAGGATAGAGTATAGGGTATAGGATTGGATAGGATAGGGGCTACGATATGATAGAGGATAGGATTTAATACAGGATATGATAGGATAGAGGATAGGATATAGGATTGGTTAGGATAGCGGATAGGATACGATAGTGGATAGGATAGAGGATAGGATAGGGTAGAGGATAGGAGAGGGTAGAGGATAGGATAGAGGATAGGATAGAGGATAGGATAGGATAGAGTATAGAATAGGATAGAGGATAGGATAGGATTGAGGATAGGATCGGATAGAGGATAGGATAGGAAAGAGGATAGAATAGCATAGAGGATGCGATAAGATAGAGTATCGGATTGGATCGGATAGAGGATAGGATAGGATAGAGGATAGGATAGGATAGAGGATAGGATAGGATAGAGTATAGAATAGGATAGAGGATAGGATAGGATAGCGGATAGGATAGGATAGGATTGAGGATAGGATTGGATAGAGGATAGGATAGGATAGGGGATTGAATAGGAAAGAGGATAGGATAGGATAGAGTATAGAATTGGATAGAGGATAGGATAGGATAGAGGATAGGATAGGATAGAGGATAGGATAGGAAAGAGGATAGAATAGCATAGAGGATGCGATAAGATAGAGTATCGGATTGGATCGGATAGAGGATAGGATAGGATAGAGGATAGGATAGGATAGAGGATAGGATAGGATAGAGTATAGAATAGGATAGAGGATAGGATAGGATAGAGGATAGGATAGAGGATTGGATAGGATAGGGGATATTATAGGATAGAGGATAGGATAGGATAGCGGATAGGATAGGATATAGCATTGGATAGGATAGAGGATAGGATACGATCGAGGATAGGATAGGATCGAGGATAGGATAGGGGATTGGATAGGATAGAAGATAGGAGACGATAGAGGATAGGATAGGATAGAGGATAGGATAGGATAGAGGATAGGATAGGGGATTGGATAGGATACAGGATATGATAGGATAGAGAATAGGATAGGAGAGAGGATAGGATAGGATAAAGGATAGGATAGGATAGAGAATAGGATAGGAAAGAGGATAGGATAGGATAGAGAATGGGATAGGATAGAGGATAGGATAGGATAGAGGATAGCACAGAGAATAGGATAGGATAGAGGATAGCACAGAGAATAGGATAGGATAGAGGATAGGATAGGGGATTGGATAGGATAGAGGATAGGATAGGAAAGAGGATAGGATAGGATAGAGAATGGGATAGGATAGAGGATAGGATAGGATAGAGGATAGCACAGAGAATAGGATAGGATAGAGGATAGGATAGGGGATTGGATAGGATAGAGGACAGGATAGGATAGAGGATAGGATAGAGGATAGCATAGGATAGGATAGAGGATAGGATAGGATAGAGGATAGGATAGGATACAGGATAGAGGATAGGATAGGATAGAAGATCGGATAGGATAAGATAGAGTATAGGATAGGGGATTGGGTAGGATAGAGGACAGGAGACGATAGAAGATAGGATTGGATAGAGGATAGGATATAATAGACGATAGGATAGGATAGAGGATAGGAGAGGATAGAGGATAGGATAGGATAGAGGATAGGATAGGATAGAGGATAGGATAGGAAAGAGGATAGGATAGGATAGAGAATGGGATAGGATAGAGGATAGGATAGGATAGAGGATAGCACAGAGAATAGGATAGGATAGAGGATAGGATAGGGGATTGGATAGGATACAGGATAGGATAGGATTGAGGATAGGATAGGAAAGAGGATAAGATAGGAAAGAGATTCGGATAGGGTAGATGATGTTATAGGAAAGAGGACAGGATATGATAGAGGATACGATATTATAGAGAATAGGATAGGATGGAGGATCGGATAGGATAGGTTAGAGGATAGGATAGGGGATTGGGTAGGATAGAGGATACGATAGGATAGAGGATAGGATAGAGAGTAGGATAGGATAGAGGATAGGAGACGATAGAGGATAGGATTGGATAGAGAATAGGATAGAGGATAGGATAGGGGATTGGAGAGGATAGAGGATAGGATAGGATACAGGATGCAGGATAGGATAGGATAGAGGATAGGATAGGATAGAGGATAGGATAGGATAGAGGATACGATAGGAGAGAATAGGATAGGATAGAGGATAGGATAGGATAGAGGATAGGATAGGATAGAGGATAGGATAGGATAGAGGATAGGATAGGATAGAGGATAGGATAGGATAGAGGATAGGATAGGATAGAGGATAGGATAGGATAGAGGATAGGATAGGATAGAGGATAGGATAGGATAGAGGATAGGATAGGATAGAGGATAGGATAGGATAGGATAGAGGATAGGATAGGATAGAAGATCGGATAGGATAAGATAGAGTATAGGATAGGGGATTGGCTAGGATAGAAGACAGGAGACGGTAGAAGATAGGATAGCATAGAGGATAGGATAGAGGATTGGATAGGATAGAGGATACGATACGATAGAGGATAGGATAGAGAATAGGATAGGATAGATGATTGGATAGGGGATTGGATCGGATACAAGATAGGATACGATAGAGGATAGGATAGGATAGAGGATAGGATAGGATAGAGGATAGGATAGCATAGAGGATAGGATAGAGGATTGGATAGGATAGAGGATACGATACGATAGAGGATAGGATAGAGAATAGGATAGGATAGAGGATAGGATACGATAGAGGATAGGATAGGATAGAGGATTGGATAGGATAGAGGATACTATAGGATAGAGGATAGGATAGAGGATTGGAGACGATAGAGCATAGGAGACGATAGAGGATAGGATAAAGGATAGGATAGAGGATATTATAGGATAGAGAATAGGATAGGATAGAGGATAGCACAGAGAATAGGATAGGATAGAGGATAGGATAGGATAGAGGATATGATAGGATAGAGGATACGATAGGATAGAGGATAGGATAGTATAGAAGATAGGATAGGATAGAGGATAGGATAGGATAGAGGATAGAAAGGGATTGAGGATAGGATTGGAGAGAGGATAGGATAGGATACAGGATAGGATAGGATAGAGAATAGGATAGGAAAGACGATAGGATAGGATAGAGAATGGGATAGGATAGAGGATAGGATAGGAGAGAGGATAGGATAGGATAAAGGATAGGATAGGATAGAGAATAGGATAGGAAAGAGGATAGGATAGGATAGAGAATGGGATAGGATAGAGGATAGGATAGGATAGAGGATAGCACAGAGAATAGGATAGGATAGAGGATAGCACACAGAATAGGATAGCATAGAGGAAAGGATAGGGGATTGGATAGGATAGAGGATAGGATAGGATAGAGGATAGGAGAGGATAGAGGATAGGATAGCATAGAGGATAGGATAGAGGATAGGATAGGGGATTGGATAGAATAGAGGATAGGATAGGATAGAGGATAGCATAGGGGATTGGATAGGATAGAGGATAGGAGACGACAGAGGATAGGATAGGATAGAGCATAGGATAGGATAGAGAATAGGATAGGATAGATGACATTATAGGAAAGGGGATAGGATATGATAGAGGATACGATATTATAGAGGATAGGATAGGATAGAGGATACGATAGGATGGATGATAGGATACTGGATTGGATACGATAGAGAATAGGACGGGATAGAGGACACGATAGAGGATTGGATAGGATAGAGGATAGGAGACGACAGAGGATAGGATAGGATAGAGCATATGATAGGGTAGAGAATAGGATAGGATAGATGACATTATAGGAAAGGGGATAGGATATGATAGAGGATACGATATTATAGAGGATAGGATAGGATAGAGGATAGGATAGGATAGAGGATAGGATAGGATAGAGGATAGGATAGGATAGAGGATAGGATAGGATAGAGGATAGGATAGGATAGAGGATAGGATAGGATAGAGGATAGGATAGGATGGAGGATAGGATAGGATAGAGAATAGGATAGGATAGGGAATAGGACAGGGTAGATGATATTATTGGATAGAGGATAGGATATGATACAGGATACGATATTATAGAGGATAGGATAGGATAGAGGAACGGATAGGATAGAGGATTGGATAGGATAGAGGATAGGATACGATAGAGGATAGGATAGGATTGAGGATACGATAGGATAGAGGACAGGATAGGATACAGGATACGATATTATAGAGGATAATATAGGATAGAGAAGAGGATAGGATAGATGATGTTATAGGATAGATGATAGGATAGGATAGAGGATACGATATTATAGATGATAGAATAGGATCGAGTATTGGATAGGATAGAGAATAGGATAGAGGATAGGATTGGATAGAGAATAGGATAGAGGATAGGATAGGGGATTGGATAGCATAGAGGATATTATAGGATAGAGGATATGATAGGATGGAGTATAGAATAGAATTGAGGATAGGATAGGATAGAATATAGGATAGGATAAAGAATAGGATAGGATAGATGATATTATAGGATAGAGGATAGAATATGATTGAGGATACGATATTATACAGGATAGGAGAGGATAGAGGATAGGATGGGATAGAGAATAGGGTAGGATAGAGGGTAGGATAGGATAGAGGGCAGGATAGGTTAGAGGACAGGATAGGGGATTGGATAGGATAGATGATAGGGTCGGATAGAGGATAGGATAGGATAGGATAGAGGATAGGAAAGGATAGAGGATATAAAAGGATAGGGGATAGGATAGGATAGAGGATATGATAGGATAGGTGATAGGATAGGATAGAGGATAGGGGATTGGATAGGATAGAGGATAGGATAGAGGCTAGGATAGGATAGATGATATTGCAGGATAGAGGACAGCATAGGATAGAGGATAGGATAGGATAGCGGATTGGATAGGATAGAGGATATGATAGAGGATAGGATAGAGGATTGGACAGGATAGAGGATACGATACGATAGAGGATAGGATAGAGAATAGGATAGGATAGAGGATAGGATAGGGGATTGAATCGGATACAGGATAGGAGACGAATGAGGATAGGATAGGATAGGATAGAGAATAGGATAGGATAGATGATATTGCAGGATAGAGGACAGGATAGGATAGAGGATAAGATAGGATAGAGGATAGGATAGGATAGAGGATAGGATAGCGGATTGGATAGGATAGAGGATAGGATACGATAGAGAATAGGATAGGATAGGATAGAGAATAGGATAGGATTGAGAATAGGACAGGATAGAGGATAGGATAGGATAGAGAATAGGATAGGACAGAGGATAGGATAGGCTAGAGGATAGGATAGGATAGAGGATAGGATAGGATAGAGGATAGGATAGGATAGATGATAGGGTCGGATAGAGGATAGGATAGGGGATTGGATACGATAGACGATAGGATAGGATAGAGGATTGGACAGGATAGAGGATAGGATAGGGGATTGGATAGGATAGAGGATAGGATAGGATAGAGGATAGGATAGGATAGGGGATTGGATAGGATAGAGGATACGATAGGATAGAGGATAGGATAGAGAGTAGGATAGAGGATAGGATAGGGGATTGGAGAGGATAGAGGATAGGATAGGATACAGGATAGGATAGGATAGAGGATAGGATAGGATAGAGGATAGGATAGGATAGAGGATAGGATAGGATAGAGGATAGGATAGGATAGGATAGAGGATAGGATAGGATAGGATAGAGGATAGGATAGGATAGAAGATCGGATAGGATAAGATAGAGTATAGGATCGGGGATTGGGTAGGATAGAGGACATTAGACGATAGAAGATAGGATAGGATAGAGGATAGGATATAATAGACGATAGGATAGGATAGAGGATAGGAGAGGATAGAGGATAGGATAGGATAGAGGATAGGATAGGATAGAGGATAGGATAGGAAAGAGGATAGGATAGGATAGAGAATGGGATAGGATAGAGGATAGGATAGGATAGAGGATAGCACAGAGAATAGGATAGGATAGAGGATAGGATAGGGGATTGGATCGGATACAAGATAGGATACGATAGAGGATAGGATAGGATAGAGGATAGGATAGGATAGAGGATACGATAGGATAGAGGATACGATATTATAGATGATAGAATAGGATCGAGTATTGGATAGGATAGAGAATAGGATAGGGGATTGGATAGGATAGAGGATAGGATAGGATAGAGGATAGGATAGGATAGGGGATTGGATAGGATAGAGGATACGATAGGATAGAGGATAGGATAGAGAGTAGGATAGAGGATAGGATAGGGGATTGGAGAGGATAGAGGATAGGATAGGATACAGGATAGGATAGGATAGAGGATAGGATAGGATAGAGGATAGGATAGGATAGAGGATAGGATAGGATAGAGGATAGGATAGGATAGGATAGAGGATAGGATAGGATAGGATAGAGGATAGGATAGGATAGGATAGAGGATAGGATAGGATAGAAGATCGGATAGGATAAGATAGAGTATAGGATAGGGGATTGGGTAGGATAGAGGACATTAGACGATAGAAGATAGGATAGGATAGAGGATAGGATATAATAGACGATAGGATAGGATAGAGGATAGGACAGGATAGAGGATAGGATAGGATAGAGGATAGGATAGGATAGAGGATAGGATAGGAAAGGGGATAGGATAGGATAGAGAATGGGATAGGATAGAGGATAGGATAGGATAGAGGATAGCACAGAGAATAGGATAGGATAGAGGATAGGATAGGGGATTGGATCGGATACAAGATAGGATACGATAGAGGATAGGATAGGATAGAGGATAGGATAGGATAGAGGATAGGATAGGATAGAGGATAGGATAGGATAGAGGATAGGATAGGATAGAGGATAGGATAGGATAGAGGATAGGATAGGATAGAGGATAGGATAGGATAGAGGATAGGATAGGATAGAGGATAGGATAGGATAGGATAGAGGATACGATACGATAGAGGATAGGATAGAGAATAGGATAGGATAGATGATTGGATAGGGGATTGGATCGGATACAAGATAGGATACGATAGAGGATAGGATAGGATAGAGGATAGGATAGGATGGAGGATAGGATAGGATAGATGATAAGATAGGATAGCGGAAAGGATAGGGTGGAGTATAGGATAGGATAGAGGATAGGATAGGATAGAGAATAGGATAGGATAGGGAATAGGATAGGGTAGATGATATTATTGGATAGAGGATAGGATATGATAGAGGATACGATAGGATGGAGGATAGGATAGGATAGAGGATAGGATAGGATAGAGGACAGGATAGGATAGAGGATAGGATAGGATAGAGGATAGGATAGGATAGAGGATAGGATAGGATAGAGGATAGGATAGGATAGAGGATAGGATAGGATAGGATAGAGGATAGGATAGGATAGAGGATACGATAGGATAGAGAAGAGGATAGGACAGATGATGTTATAGGATACAGGATAAGATAGGATAGAGGATACGATATTATAGATGATAGCATAGGATCGAGTATTGGATAGGATAGAGAATAGGACGGGATAGAGGATAGGATACGATAGAGGGTAGGATAGGATAGAGGATTGGATAGGATAGAGGATAGTATACGATAGAGGATAGGATAGGATTGAGGATACGATATGATAGAGGACAGGATAGGATACAGGATACGATATTATAGATGATAGAATAGGATCGAGTATTGGATAGGATAGAGAATAGGATAGGGGATTGGATAGGATAGACGATAGGATAGGATAGAGGATAGGATAGGATAGAGGATTGGATAGGATAGAGGATAGGAGAGGATAGAGGATAGGATAGCATAGAGGATAGGATAGCGGATAGGATAGGATGGAGTATAGAATAGACTTGAGGATAGGATAGGATAGAATATAGGATAGGATAAAGAATATTATAGGATAGATGATATTATAGGATAGAGGATAGAATAGGATAGAGGATAGGATAGGGTTGAGGATAGGATAGGATAGAGGATAGGATAGGATAGAGGATAGGAGAGGATACAGGATAGGATAGCATACAGGATAGGATAGAGGATAGGATAGAGGAATGGATAGGATACAGGATAGGAGACGATAGAGGATAGGATAGGATAGAGGATAGGATAGGGGATTGGATAGAATAGGGGTTTGGATAGAATAGAGGATAGGATAGGATAGAGGATTGGATAGGATAGAGGATACGATAGGATGGAGGATAGGATAGGTTAGAGGATAGGATAGGATTGAGGATAGGATCGAGGATAGGATAGGATAGAGGATAGGATAAGATAGAGGATAGGATAGGATAGAGGATAGGATAGGATAGCGGATAGGATCGGATAGAGGATAGGATAGGATAGATGATAGGATAGGATAGAGGATAGGGTAGTATAGAGGATAGAATAGGATAGAGGATACGATATTATAGAGGAGAGGATAGGATAGAGGATAGGACAGCATAGAGGATAGGGAAGAGGATATTATAAGATAGTGGATAGGATAGGATAGACGATATGACAGGATAGAGTATAGGATAGGGCAGAGGATGTGATAGGACACAGGATACGATAGGATAGAGGATAGGATAGCATGGAGGATAGGATAGGATTAAGGATAGGATAGGATAGACGATAGGATAGGATAGAGGATAGGATACGATAGAGGATAGGATAGGATAGGATAGAGAATAGGATAGAGAATAGGATAGAATAGAGGATACGATAGGGGATTGGATCGGATACAGGATAGGATAGGATTGAGGATAGGATAGGAAAGAGGATAGGATAGGAAAGAGATTCGGATAGGGTAGATGATGTTATAGGAAAGAGGATAGGATATGATAGAGGATACGATATTATAGAGAATAGGATAGGATAGGATAGTGGATAGGATAGGGGATTGGATGGGATAGAGGATAGGAGAGGATAGAGGATAGGATAAGATAGAGGATAGGATAGGATAGAGGATAGGATAGCATAGAGGATAGGATAGAGGATAGGATAGAGGATAGGATAGAGGATAGGATAGAGGATTGGATAGGATAGAGGATACGATACGATAGAGGATAGGATAGAGAATAGGATAGGATAGAGGATAGGATAGGGGATTGGATCGGATACAGGATAGGATACGATAGAGGATAGGATAGGATAGAGGATAGGATAGGATAGAGGATAGGAGAGGATAGAGAAGAGGCTATGATAGATGATGTTATAGGATACAGGATAGGATAGGATAGAGGATACGATATTATAGATGATAGCATAGGATCGAGTATTGGATAGGATAGAGAATAGGACGGGATAGAGGATAGGATACGTTAGAGGATAGGATAGGATAGAGGATTGGATAGGATAGATGATACTATAGGTAGAGGATAGGATAGAGAATAGGATAGGATAGAGGATAGGAGACGATAGAGCATAGGAGACGATAGAGGATAGGATAGAGGATTGGATAGAGGATATTATAGGATAGAGAATAGGATAGGATAGCGGATAGGATAGGATGGAGTATAGCATAGAATTGAGGATAGCATAGGATTGAGGATAGGAAGGGATAGAGGATAGGATAGAGGATAGGATAGGATAGAGGATAGGGTAGGATAGAGGATAGGATATAGGATTGAGGATAGGAGAGGATAGAGCAGATGATAGAGGATAGGAAAGAATTGAGGATAGGATAGGATAGAATATAGGATAGAATAGAAAATAGGATAGGACAGATGATATTATAGGATAGAGGATAGGATAGGATGGAGGATAGGATAGGATAGATGATAAGATAGGATAGCGGAAAGGATAGGGTGGAGTATAGGATAGGATAGAGGATAGGATAGGATAGAGGATAGGATAGGATAGAGGATAGGATAGGATAGAGGATAGGATAGGATAGAGGATAGGATAGAGGATAGGATAGAGGATAGGATAGGATAGGATAGAGGATAGGATAGGATAGGATAGAGGATAGGATAGGATAGTGGATAGGATAGGATAGAGGATAGGATAGGATAGAGGATAGGATAGGATAGAGGATAGGATAGGATAGAGGATAGGATAGGATAGAGGATAGGATAGAGGATAGGATAGAGGATAGGATAGGATAGGATAGAGGATAGGATAGGATAGAGGATACGATAGGATAGAGAAGAGGATAGGACAGATGATGTTATATGATACAGGATAAGATAGGATAGAGGATACGATATTATAGATGATAGCATAGGATCGAGTATTGGATAGGATAGAGAATAGGACGGGATAGAGGATAGGATACGATAGAGGATAGGATAGGATAGAGGATAGGATAGGATAGAGGATTGGATAGGATAGAGGATAGTATACGATAGAGGATAGGATAGGATTGAGGATACGATATGATAGAGGATAGGATAGAGAATAGGATAGGATAGATGATTGGATAGGGGATTGGATCGGATACAAGATAGGATACGATAGAGGATAGGATAGGATAGAGGATAGGATAGGATAGAGGATAGGATAGGATAGAGGATAGGATAGCATAGAGGATAGGATAGAGGATTGGATAGGATAGAGGTTACGATACGATAGAGGATAGGATAGAGAATAGGATAGGATAGAGGATAGGATACGATAGAGGATAGGATAGGATAGAGGATTGGATAGGATAGAGGATACTATAGGATAGAGGATAGGATAGAGGATTGGAGACGATAGAGCATAGGAGACGATAGAGGATAGGATAAAGGATAGGATAGAGGATATTATAGGATAGAGAATAGGATAGGATAGAGGATAGCACAGAGAATAGGATAGGATAGAGGATAGGATAGGATAGAGGATATGATAGGATAGAGGATACGATAGGATAGAGGATAGGATAGTATAGAGGATAGGATAGGATAGAGGATAGGATAGGATAGAGGATAGAAAGGGATTGAGGATAGGATTGGAGAGAGGATAGGATAGGATACAGGATAGGATAGGATAGAGAATAGGATAGGAAAGACGATAGGATAGGATAGAGAATGGGATAGGATAGAGGATAGGATAAAGGATAGGATAGGATAGAGAATAGGATAGGAAAGAGGATAGGATAGGATAGAGAATGGGATAGGATAGAGGATAGGATAGGATAGAGGATAGCACAGAGAATAGGATAGGATAGAGGATACGATACGATAGAGGATAGGATAGAGAATGGGATAGGATAGAGGATAGGATACGATAGAGGATAGGATAGGATAGAGGATAGGATAGGTTAGAGGATAGGATAGGATAGGATAGAGGATAGGATAGGATAGAGGATACGATAGGATAGAGAAGAGGATAGGACAGATGATGTTATAGGATACAGGATAAGATAGGATAGAGGATACGATATTATAGATGATAGCATAGGATCGAGTATTGGATAGGATAGAGAATAGGACGGGATAGAGGATAGGATACGATAGAGGATAGGATAGGATAGAGGGTAGAATAGGATAGAGGATTGGATAGGATAGAGGATAGTATACGATAGAGGATAGGATAGAATTGAGGATACGATATGATAGAGGACAGGATAGGATACAGGATACGATATTATAGATGATAGAATAGGATCGAGTATTGGATAGGATAGAGAATAGGATAGGGGATTGGATAGGATAGACGATAGGATAGGATAGAGGATAGGATAGGATAGAGGATTGGATAGGATAGAGGATAGGAGAGGATAGAGGATAGGATAGCATAGAGGATACGATAGCGGATAGGATAGGATGGAGTATAGAATAGACTTGAGGATAGGATAGGATAGAATATAGGATAGGATAAAGAATATTATAGGATAGATGATATTATAGGATAGAGGATAGAATAGGATAGAGGATAGGATAGGGTTGAGGATAGGATAGGATAGAGGATAGGATAGGATAGAGGATAGGAGAGGATACAGGATAGGATAGCATACAGGATAGGATAGCATACAGGATAGGATAGAGGATAGGATAGAGGAATCGATAGGATACAGGATAGGAGACGATAGAGGATAGGATAGGATAGAGGAAAGGATAGGGGAATGGATAGAATAGGGGTTTGGATAGAATAGAGGATAGGATAGGATAGAGGATTGGATAGGATAGAGGATACGATAGGATGGAGGATAGGATAGGATAGAGGATAGGATAGGATAGAGGATAGGATAGGATAGAGGATAGGATAGGATAGAGGATAGGATAGCATAGATGATAGGATAGGATAGAGGATAGGATAGGATAGAGGATAGGATAGGATACAGGATACGATATTATAGAGGATAGGATAGAGGATAGGATAGGATAGAGGATAGGATAGGATAGAGGATAGGATAGGATAGAGGATAGGATATAATAGAGGATACGATATTATAGAGGACAGGATAGGACAGAGGATAGGATAGGATAGAGGATAGGATGGGATAGAGGATAGAATAGATACAGGATAGGATAGGATAGAGGATAGGATAGGATAGAGGTTAGGATAGGATAGAGGATACGATAGGATAGAGGATAGGATAGAGGATTGGATAGGATATAGGACAGGCTACGATAGAGGATAGGATAGGATAGAGGATAGGATAGGTTAGAGGATAGGATAGGATTGAGGATAGGATCGAGGATAGGATAGGATAGAGGATAGGATAAGATAGAGGATAGGATAGGATAGAGGATAGGATAGGATAGCGGATAGGATCGGATAGAGGATAGGATAGGATAGATGATAGGATAGGATAGAGGATAGGGTAGGATAGAGGATAGAATAGGATAGAGGATACGATATTATAGAGGAGAGGATAGGATAGAGGATAGGACAGCATAGAGGATAGGGAAGAGGATATTATAAGATAGTGGATAGGATAGGATAGACGATATGACAGGATAGAGTATAGGATAGGGCAGAGGATGTGATAGGATACAGGATACGATAGGATAGAGGATAGGATAGCATGGAGGATAGGATAGGATAGAGGATACGATACGATAGAGGATAGGATAGAGAATGGGATAGGATAGAGGATAGGATACGATAGAGGATAGGATAGGATAGAGGATAGGATAGGTTAGAGGATAGGATAGGATAGGATAGAGGATAGGATAGGATAGAGGATACGATAGGATAGAGAAGAGGATAGGACAGATGATGTTATAGGATACAGGATAAGATAGGATAGAGGATACGATATTATAGATGATAGCATAGGATCGAGTATTGGATAGGATAGAGAATAGGACGGGATAGAGGATAGGATACGATAGAGGATAGGATAGGATAGAGGGTAGAATAGGATAGAGGATTGGATAGGATAGAGGATAGTATACGATAGAGGATAGGATAGAATTGAGGATACGATATGATAGAGGACAGGATAGGATACAGGATACGATATTATAGATGATAGAATAGGATCGAGTATTGGATAGGATAGAGAATAGGATAGGGGATTGGATAGGATAGACGATAGGATAGGATAGAGGATAGGATAGGATAGAGGATTGGATAGGATAGAGGATAGGAGAGGATAGAGGATAGGATAGCATAGAGGATACGATAGCGGATAGGATAGGATGGAGTATAGAATAGACTTGAGGATAGGATAGGATAGAATATAGGATAGGATAAAGAATATTATAGGATAGATGATATTATAGGATAGAGGATAGAATAGGATAGAGGATAGGATAGGGTTGAGGATAGGATAGGATAGAGGATAGGATAGGATAGAGGATAGGAGAGGATACAGGATAGGATAGCATACAGGATAGGATAGCATAGAGGATAGGATAGGATAGAGGATAGGATAGGATAGAGGATAGGATAGGATACAGGATACGATATTATAGAGGATAGGATAGAGGATAGGATAGGATAGAGGATAGGATAGGATAGAGGATAGGATAGGATAGAGGATAGGATATAATAGAGGATACGATATTATAGAGGACAGGATAGGACAGAGGATAGGATAGGATAGAGGATAGGATGGGATAGAGGATAGAATAGATACAGGATAGGATAGGATAGAGGATAGGATAGGATAGAGGTTAGGATAGGATAGAGGATACGATAGGATAGAGGATAGGATAGAGGATTGGATAGGATATAGGACAGGCTACGATAGAGGATAGGATAGGATAGAGGATAGGATAGGTTAGAGGATAGGATAGGATTGAGGATAGGATCGAGGATAGGATAGGATAGAGGATAGGATAAGATAGAGGATAGGATAGGATAGAGGATAGGATAGGATAGATGATAGGATAGGATAGAGGATAGGGTAGGATAGAGGATAGAATAGGATAGAGGATACGATATTATAGAGGAGAGGATAGGATAGAGGATAGGACAGCATAGAGGATAGGGAAGAGGATATTATAAGATAGTGGATAGGATAGGATAGACGATATGACAGGATAGAGTATAGGATAGGGCAGAGGGTGTGATAGGATACAGGATACGATAGGATAGAGGATAGGATAGCATGGAGGATAGGATAGGATTAAGGATAGGATAGGATAGACGATAGGATAGGATAGAGGATAGGATACGATAGAGGATAGGATAGGATAGGATAGAGAATAGGATAGAGAATAGGATAAAATAGAGGATACGATAGGGGATTGGATCGGATACAGGATAGGATAGGATTGAGGATAGGATAGGAAAGAGGATAGGATAGGAAAGAGATTCGGATAGGGTAGATGATGTTATAGGAAAGAGGATAGGATATGATAGAGGATACGATATTATAGAGAATAGGATAGGATAGGATAGAGGATAGGATAGGGGATTGGATGGGATAGAGGATAGGAGAGGATAGAGGATAGGATAAGATAGAGGATAGGATAGGATAGAGGATAGGATAGCATAGAGGATAGGATAGAGGATAGGATAGAGGATAGGATAGAGGATTGGATAGGATAGAGGATACGATACGATAGAGGATAGGATAGAGTATAGGATATGATAGAGGATACGATATTATAGAGAATAGGATATGATAGAGGATACGATATTATAGAGAATAGGATGGGATGGAGGATCGGATAGGATAGGATAGAGGATAGGATAGGGGATTGAATGGGATAGAGGATAGGAGACGATAGAGTATAGGATAAGATAGAGGATAGGATAGGGGATTGGGTAGGATAGAGCACAGGAGACGATGGAGGGTAGGATAGGATAGAGGATAGGATAGGATAGAGGATAGGATAGCCTAGAGGATAGGATAGAGGATTGGATAGGATAGAAGGTACGATACGATAGAATATAGGATAGAGAATAGGATAGGATAGAGGATAGGATAGGGGATTGGATCGGATACAGGATAGGATACGATAGAGGATAGGATAGGATAGAGGATAGGATAGGATAGAGGATAGGGTAGGATAGAGGATAGGATATAGGATTGAGGATAGGAGAGGATAGAGCAGATGATAGAGGATAGGAAAGAATTGAGGATAGGATAGGATAGAATATAGGATAGAATAGAAAATAGGATAGGACAGATGATATTATAGGATAGAGGATAGGATAGGATGGAGGATAGGATAGGATAGATGATAAGATAGGATAGCGGAAAGGATAGGGTGGAGTATAGGATAGGATAGAGGATAGGATAGGATAGAGAATAGGATAGGATAGGGAATAGGATAGGGTAGATGATATTATTGGATAGAGGATAGGATATGATAGAGGATACGATAGGATGGAGGATAGGATAGGATAGAGGATAGGATAGGATAGAGGACAGGATAGGATAGAGGATAGGATAGGATAGAGGATAGGATAGGATAGAGGATAGGATAGGATAGAGGATAGGATAGGATAGGATAGAGGATAGGATAGGATAGAGGATACGATAGGATAGAGAAGAGGATAGGACAGATGATGTTATAGGATACAGGATAAGATAGGATAGAGGATACGATATTATAGATGATAGCATAGGATCGAGTATTGGATAGGATAGAGAATAGGACGGGATAGAGGATAGGATACGATAGAGGGTAGGATAGGATAGAGGATTGGATAGGATAGAGGATAGTATACGATAGAGGATAGGATAGGATTGAGGATACGATATGATAGAGGACAGGATAGGATACAGGATACGATATTATAGATGATAGAATAGGATCGAGTATTGGATAGGATAGAGAATAGGATAGGGGATTGGATAGGATAGACGATAGGATAGGATAGAGGATAGGATAGGATAGAGGATTGGATAGGATAGAGGATAGGAGAGGATAGAGGATAGGATAGCATAGAGGATAGGATAGCGGATAGGATAGGATGGAGTATAGAATAGACTTGAGGATAGGATAGGATAGAATATAGGATAGGATAAAGAATATTATAGGATAGATGATATTATAGGATAGAGGATAGAATAGGATAGAGGATAGGATAGGGTTGAGGATAGGATAGGATAGAGGATAGGATAGGATAGAGGATAGGAGAGGATACAGGATAGGATAGCATACAGGATAGGATAGAGGATAGGATAGAGGAATGGATAGGATACAGGATAGGAGACGATAGAGGATAGGATAGGATAGAGGATAGGATAGGGGATTGGATAGAATAGGGGTTTGGATAGAATAGAGGATAGGATAGGATAGAGGATTGGATAGGATAGAGGATACGATAGGATGGAGGATAGGATAGGTTAGAGGATAGGATAGGATTGAGGATAGGATCGAGGATAGGATAGGATAGAGGATAGGATAAGATAGAGGATAGGATAGGATAGAGGATAGGATAGGATAGCGGATAGGATCGGATAGAGGATAGGATAGGATAGATGATAGGATAGGATAGAGGATAGGGTAGTATAGAGGATAGAATAGGATAGAGGATACGATATTATAGAGGAGAGGATAGGATAGAGGATAGGACAGCATAGAGGATAGGGAAGAGGATATTATAAGATAGTGGATAGGATAGGATAGACGATATGACAGGATAGAGTATAGGATAGGGCAGAGGATGTGATAGGATACAGGATACGATAGGATAGAGGATAGGATAGCATGGAGGATAGGATAGGATTAAGGATAGGATAGGATAGACGATAGGATAGGATAGAGGATAGGATACGATAGAGGATAGGATAGGATAGGATAGAGAATAGGATAGAGAATAGGATAGAATAGAGGATACGATAGGGGATTGGATCGGATACAGGATAGGATAGGATTGAGGATAGGATAGGAAAGAGGATAGGATAGGAAAGAGATTCGGATAGGGTAGATGATGTTATAGGAAAGAGGATAGGATATGATAGAGGATACGATATTATAGAGAATAGGATAGGATAGGATAGTGGATAGGATAGGGGATTGGATGGGATAGAGGATAGGAGAGGATAGAGGATAGGATAAGATAGAGGATAGGATAGGATAGAGGATAGGATAGCATAGAGGATAGGATAGAGGATAGGATAGAGGATAGGATAGAGGATAGGATAGAGGATTGGATATGATAGAGGATACGATACGATAGAGGATAGGATAGAGTATAGGATATGATAGAGGATACGATATTATAGAGAATAGGATATGATAGAGGATACGATATTATAGAGAATAGGATGGGATGGAGGATCGGATAGGATAGGATAGAGGATAGGATAGGGGATTGAATGGGATAGAGGATAGGAGACGATAGAGGATAGGATAAGATAGAGGATAGGATAGGGGATTGGGTAGGATAGAGCACAGGAGACGATGGAGGGTAGGATAGGATAGAGGATAGGATAGGATAGAGGATAGGATAGCCTAGAGGATAGGATAGAGGATTGGATAGGATAGAAGGTACGATACGATAGAGGATAGGATAGAGAATAGGATAGGATAGAGGATAGGATAGGGGATTGGATCGGATACAGGATAGGATACGATAGAGGATAGGATAGGATAGAGGATAGGATAGGATAGAGGATAGGAGAGGATAGAGAAGAGGCTATGATAGATGATGTTATAGGATACAGGATAGGATAGGATAGAGGATACGATATTATAGATGATAGCATAGGATCGAGTATTGGATAGGATAGAGAATAGGACGGGATAGAGGATAGGATACGTTAGAGGATAGGATAGGATAGAGGATTGGATAGGATAGATGATACTATAGGTAGAGGATAGGATAGAGAATAGGATAGGATAGAGGATAGGAGACGATAGAGCATAGGAGACGATAGAGGATAGGATAGAGGATAGGATAGAGGATACGATATTATAGATGATAGCATAGGATCGAGTATTGGATAGGATAGAGAATAGGACGGGATAGAGGATAGGATACGTTAGAGGATAGGATAGGATAGAGAATAGGATAGGATAGCGGATAGGATAGGATGGAGTATAGCATAGAATTGAGGATAGCATAGGATTGAGGATAGGAAGGGATAGAGGATAGGATAGAGGATAGGATAGGATAGAGGATAGGGTAGGATAGAGGATAGGATATAGGATTGAGGATAGGAGAGGATAGAGCAGATGATAGAGGATAGGAAAGAATTGAGGATAGGATAGGATAGAATATAGGATAGAATAGAAAATAGGATAGGACAGATGATATTATAGGATAGAGGATAGGATAGGATGGAGGATAGGATAGGATAGATGATAAGATAGGATAGCGGAAAGGATAGGGTGGAGTATAGGATAGGATAGAGGATAGGATAGGATAGAGGATAGGATAGGATAGAGGATAGGATAGGATAGAGGATAGGATAGAGGATAGGATAGAGGATAGGATAGGATAGGATAGAGGATAGGATAGGATAGGATAGAGGATAGGATAGGATAGTGGATAGGATAGGATAGAGGATACGATAGGATAGAGGATAGGATAGGATAGAGGATAGGATAGGATAGAGGATAGGATAGGATAGAGGATAGGATAGAGGATAGGATAGGATAGGATAGAGGATAGGATAGGATAGAGGATACGATAGGATAGAGAAGAGGATAGGACAGATGATGTTATATGATACAGGATAAGATAGGATAGAGGATACGATATTATAGATGATAGCATAGGATCGAGTATTGGATAGGATAGAGAATAGGACGGGATAGAGGATAGGATACGATAGAGGATAGGATAGGATAGAGGATAGGATAGGATAGAGGATTGGATAGGATAGAGGATAGTATACGATAGAGGATAGGATAGGATTGAGGATACGATATGATAGAGGACAGGATAGGATACAGGATACGATATTATAGATGATAGAATAGGATCGAGTATTGGATAGGATAGAGAATAGGATAGGGGATTGGATAGGATAGAGGATAGGATAGGATAGAGGATAGGATAGGATAGAGGATTGGATAGGATAGAGGATAGGAGAGGATAGAGGATAGGATAGCATAGAGGATAGGATAGCGGATAGGATAGGATGGAGTATAGAATAGACTTGAGGATAGGATAGGATAGAATATAGGATAGGATAAAGAATATTATAGGATAGATGATATTATAGGATAGAGGATAGAATAGGATAGAGGATAGGATAGGGTTGAGGATAGGATAGGATAGAGGATAGGATAGGATAGAGGATAGGAGAGGATAGAGGATAGGATAGCATAGAGGATAGGATAGGATAGAGGATAGGATAGGATAGAGGATAGGATAGGATAGAGGATAGGATAGGATAGGATAGAGGATACGATACGATAGAGGATAGGATAGAGAATAGGATAGGATAGATGATTGGATAGGGGATTGGATCGGATACAAGATAGGATACGATAGAGGATAGGATAGGATAGAGGATAGGATAGGATAGAGGATAGGATAGGATAGAGGATAGGATAGCATAGAGGATAGGATAGAGGATTGGATAGGATAGAGGTTACGATACGATAGAGGATAGGATAGAGAATAGGATAGGATAGAGGATAGGATACGATAGAGGATAGGATAGGATAGAGGATTGGATAGGATAGAGGATACTATAGGGTAGAGGATAGGATAGAGGATTGGAGACGATAGAGCATAGGAGACGATAGAGGATAGGATAAAGGATAGGATAGAGGATATTATAGGATAGAGAATAGGATAGGATAGAGGATAGCACAGAGAATAGGATAGGATAGAGGATAGGATAGGATAGAGGATATGATAGGATAGAGGATACGATAGGATAGAGGATAGGATAGTATAGAGGATAGGATAGGATAGAGGATAGGATAGGATAGAGGATAGAAAGGGATTGAGGATAGGATTGGTGAGAGGATAGGATAGGATACAGGATAGGATAGGATAGAGAATAGCATAGGAAAGACGATAGGATAGGATAGAGAATGGGATAGGATAGAGGATAGGATAGGAGAGAGGATAGGATAGGATAAAGGATAGGATAGGATAGAGAATAGGATAGGAAAGAGGATAGGATAGGATAGAGAATGGGATAGGATAGAGGATAGGATAGGATAGAGGATAGCACAGAGAATAGGATAGGATAGAGGATACGATACGATAGAGGATAGGATAGAGAATGGGATAGGATAGAGGATAGGATACGATAGAGGATAGGATAGGATAGAGGATAGGATAGGTTAGAGGATAGGATAGGATAGGATAGAGGATAGGATAGGATAGAGGATACGATAGGATAGAGAAGAGGATAGGACAGATGATGTTATAGGATACAGGATAAGATAGGATAGAGGATACGATATTATAGATGATAGCATAGGATCGAGTATTGGATAGGATAGAGAATAGGACGGGATAGAGGATAGGATACGATAGAGGATAGGATAGGATAGAGGGTAGAATAGGATAGAGGATTGGATAGGATAGAGGATAGTATACGATAGAGGATAGGATAGAATTGAGGATACGATATGATAGAGGACAGGATAGGATACAGGATACGATATTATAGATGATAGAATAGGATCGAGTATTGGATAGGATAGAGAATAGGATAGGGGATTGGATAGGATAGACGATAGGATAGGATAGAGGATAGGATAGGATAGAGGATTGGATAGGATAGAGGATAGGAGAGGATAGAGGATAGGATAGCATAGAGGATACGCTAGCGGATAGGATAGGATGGAGTATAGAATAGACTTGAGGATAGGATAGGATAGAATATAGGATAGGATAAAGAATATTATAGGATAGATGATATTATAGGATAGAGGATAGAATAGGATAGAGGATAGGATAGGGTTGAGGATAGGATAGGATAGAGGATAGGATAGGATAGAGGATAGGAGAGGATACAGGATAGGATAGCATACAGGATAGGATAGCATACAGGATAGGATAGAGGATAGGATAGAGGAATGGATAGGATACAGGATAGGAGACGATAGATGATAGGATAGGATAGAGGATAGGATAGGGGAATGGATAGAATAGGGGTTTGGATAGAATAGAGGATAGGATAGGATAGAGGATTGGATAGGATAGAGGATACGATAGGATGGAGGATAGGATAGGATAGAGGATAGGATAGGATAGAGGATAGGATAGGATAGAGGATAGGATAGCATAGAGGATAGGATAGGATAGAGGATAGGATAGGATAGAGGATAGGATAGGATACAGGATACGATATTATAGAGGATAGGATAGAGGATAGGATAGGATAGAGGATAGGATAGGATAGAGGATAGGATATAATAGAGGATACGATATTATAGAGGACAGGATAGGACAGAGGATAGGATAGGATAGAGGATAGGATGGGATAGAGGATAGAATAGATACAGGATAGGATAGGATAGAGGATAGGATAGGATAGAGGTTAGGATAGGATAGAGGATACGATAGGATAGAGGATAGGATAGAGGATTGGATAGGATATAGGACAGGCTACGATAGAGGATAGGATAGGATAGAGGATAGGATAGGTTAGAGGATAGGATAGGATTGAGGATAGGATCGAGGATAGGATAGGATAGAGGATAGGATAAGATAGAGGATAGGATAGGATAGAGGATAGGATAGGATAGCGGATAGGATCGGATAGAGGATAGGATAGGATAGATGATAGGATAGGATAGAGGATAGGGTAGGATAGAGGATAGAATAGGATAGAGGATACGATATTATAGAGGAGAGGATAGGATAGAGGATAGGACAGCATAGAGGATAGGGAAGAGGATATTATAAGATAGTGGATAGGATAGGATAGACGATATGACAGGATAGAGTATAGGATAGGGCAGAGGATGTGATAGGATACAGGATACGATAGGATAGAGGATAGGATAGCATGGAGGATAGGATAGGATTAAGGATAGGATAGGATAGACGATAGGATAGGATAGAGGATAGGATACGATAGAGGATAGGATAGGATAGAGGATAGGATAGGTTAGAGGATAGGATAGGATAGGATAGAGGATAGGATAGGATAGAGGATACGATAGGATAGAGAAGAGGATAGGACAGATGATGTTATAGGATACAGGATAAGATAGGATAGAGGATACGATATTATAGATGATAGCATAGGATCGAGTATTGGATAGGATAGAGAATAGGACGGGATAGAGGATAGGATACGATAGAGGATAGGATAGGATAGAGGGTAGAATAGGATAGAGGATTGGATAGGATAGAGGATAGTATACGATAGAGGATAGGATAGAATTGAGGATACGATATGATAGAGGACAGGATAGGATACAGGATACGATATTATAGATGATAGAATAGGATCGAGTATTGGATAGGATAGAGAATAGGATAGGGGATTGGATAGGATAGACGATAGGATAGGATAGAGGATAGGATAGGATAGAGGATTGGATAGGATAGAGGATAGGAGAGGATAGAGGATAGGATAGCATAGAGGATACGCTAGCGGATAGGATAGGATGGAGTATAGAATAGACTTGAGGATAGGATAGGATAGAATATAGGATAGGATAAAGAATATTATAGGATAGATGATATTATAGGATAGAGGATAGAATAGGATAGAGGATAGGATAGGGTTGAGGATAGGATAGGATAGAGGATAGGATAGGATAGAGGATAGGAGAGGATACAGGATAGGATAGCATACAGGATAGGATAGCATACAGGATAGGATAGAGGATAGGATAGAGGAATGGATAGGATACAGGATAGGAGACGATAGATGATAGGATAGGATAGAGGATAGGATAGGGGAATGGATAGAATAGGGGTTTGGATAGAATAGAGGATAGGATAGGATAGAGGATTGGATAGGATAGAGGATACGATAGGATGGAGGATAGGATAGGATAGAGGATAGGATAGGATAGAGGATAGGATAGGATAGAGGATAGGATAGCATAGAGGATAGGATAGGATAGAGGATAGGATAGGATAGAGGATAGGATAGGATACAGGATACGATATTATAGAGGATAGGATAGAGGATAGGATAGGATAGAGGATAGGATAGGATAGAGGATAGGATATAATAGAGGATACGATATTATAGAGGACAGGATAGGACAGAGGATAGGATAGGATAGAGGATAGGATGGGATAGAGGATAGAATAGATACAGGATAGGATAGGATAGAGGATAGGATAGGATAGAGGTTAGGATAGGATAGAGGATACGATAGGATAGAGGATAGGATAGAGGATTGGATAGGATATAGGACAGGCTACGATAGAGGATAGGATAGGATAGAGGATAGGATAGGTTAGAGGATAGGATAGGATTGAGGATAGGATCGAGGATAGGATAGGATAGAGGATAGGATAAGATAGAGGATAGGATAGGATAGAGGATAGGATAGGATAGCGGATAGGATCGGATAGAGGATAGGATAGGATAGATGATAGGATAGGATAGAGGATAGGGTAGGATAGAGGATAGAATAGGATAGAGGATACGATATTATAGAGGAGAGGATAGGATAGAGGATAGGACAGCATAGAGGATAGGGAAGAGGATATTATAAGATAGTGGATAGGATAGGATAGACGATATGACAGGATAGAGTATAGGATAGGGCAGAGGATGTGATAGGATACAGGATACGATAGGATAGAGGATAGGATAGCATGGAGGATAGGATAGGATTAAGGATAGGATAGGATAGACGATAGGATAGGATAGAGGATAGGATACGATAGAGGATAGGATAGGATAGGATAGAGAATAGGATAGAGAATAGGATAGAATAGAGGATACGATAGGGGATTGGATCGGATACAGGATAGGATAGGATTGAGGATAGGATAGGAAAGAGGATAGGATAGGAAAGAGATTCGGATAGGGTAGATGATGTTATAGGAAAGAGGATAGGATATGATAGAGGATACGATATTATAGAGAATAGGATAGGATAGGATAGAGGATAGGATAGGGGATTGGATGGGATAGAGGATAGGAGAGGATAGAGGATAGGATAAGATAGAGGATAGGATAGGATAGAGGATAGGATAGCATAGAGGATAGGATAGAGGATAGGATAGAGGATAGGATAGAGGATTGGATAGGATAGAGGATACGATACGATAGAGGATAGGATAGAGTTTAGGATATGATAGAGGATACGATATTATAGAGAATAGGATATGATAGAGGATACGATATTATAGAGAATAGGATGGGATGGAGGATCGGATAGGATAGGATAGAGGATAGGATAAGGGATTGAATGGGATAGAGGATAGGAGACGATAGAGTATAGGATAAGATAGAGGATAGGATAGGGGATTGGGTAGGATAGAGCACAGGAGACGATGGAGGGTAGGATAGGATAGAGGATAGGATAGGATAGAGGATAGGATAGCCTAGAGGATAGGATAGAGGATTGGATAGGATAGAAGGTACGATACGATAGAATATAGGATAGAGAATAGGATAGGATAGAGGATAGGATAGGGGATTGGATCGGTTACAGGATAGGATACGATAGAGGATAGGATAGGATAGAGGATAGGATAGGATAGAGGATAGGGTAGGATAGAGGATAGGATATAGGATTGAGGATAGGAGAGGATAGAGCAGATGATAGAGGATAGGAAAGAATTGAGGATAGGATAGGATAGAATATAGGATAGAATAGAAAATAGGATAGGACAGATGATATTATAGGATAGAGGATAGGATAGGATGGAGGATAGGATAGGATAGATGATAAGATAGGATAGCGGAAAGGATAGGGTGGAGTATAGGATAGGATAGAGGATAGGATAGGATAGAGAATAGGATAGGATAGGGAATAGGATAGGGTAGATGATATTATTGGATAGAGGATAGGATATGATAGAGGATACGATAGGATGGAGGATAGGATAGGATAGAGGATAGGATAGGATAGAGGACAGGATAGGATAGAGGATAGGATAGGATAGAGGATAGGATAGGATAGAGGATAGGATAGGATAGAGGATAGGATAGGATAGAGGATAGGATAGGATAGGATAGAGGATAGGATAGGATAGAGGATACGATAGGATAGAGAAGAGGATAGGACAGATGATGTTATAGGATACAGGATAAGATAGGATAGAGGATACGATATTATAGATGATAGCATAGGATCGAGTATTGGATAGGATAGAGAATAGGACGGGATAGAGGATAGGATACGATAGAGGGTAGGATAGGATAGAGGATTGGATAGGATAGAGGATAGTATACGATAGAGGATAGGATAGGATTGAGGATACGATATGATAGAGGACAGGATAGGATACAGGATACGATATTATAGATGATAGAATAGGATCGAGTATTGGATAGGATAGAGAATAGGATAGGGGATTGGATAGGATAGACGATAGGATAGGATAGAGGATAGGATAGGATAGAGGATTGGATAGGATAGAGGATAGGAGAGGATAGAGGATAGGATAGCATAGAGGATAGGATAGCGGATAGGATAGGATGGAGTATAGAATAGACTTGAGGATAGGATAGGATAGAATATAGGATAGGATAAATAATATTATAGGATAGATGATATTATAGGATAGAGGATAGAATAGGATAGAGGATAGGATAGGGTTGAGGATAGGATAGGATAGAGGATAGGATAGGATAGAGGATAGGAGAGGATACAGGATAGGATAGCATACAGGATAGGATAGAGGATAGGATAGAGGAATGGATAGGATACAGGATAGGAGACGATAGAGGATAGGATAGGATAGAGGATAGGATAGGATAGAGGATAGGACAGCATAGAGGATAGGTAAGAGGATATTATAAGATAGTGGATAGGATAGGATAGACGATATGACAGGATAGAGTATAGGATAGGGCAGAGGATGTGATAGGATACAGGATACGATAGGATAGAGGATAGGATAGCATGGAGGATAGGATAGGATTAAGGATAGGATAGGATAGACGATAGGATAGGATAGAGGATAGGATACGATAGAGGATAGGATAGGATAGGATAGAGAATAGGATAGAGAATAGGATAGAATAGAGGATACGATAGGGGATTGGATCGGATACAGGATAGGATAGGATTGAGGATAGGATAGGAAAGAGGATAGGATAGGAAAGAGATTCGGATAGGGTAGATGATGTTATAGGAAAGAGGATAGGATATGATAGAGGATACGATATTATAGAGAATAGGATTGGATAGGATAGAGGATAGGATAGGGGATTGGATGGGATAGAGGATAGGAGAGGATAGAGGATAGGATAAGATAGAGGATAGGATAGGATAGAGGATAGGATAGCATAGAGGATAGGATAGAGGATAGGATAGAGGATAGGATAGAGGATAGGATAGAGGATTGGATAGGATAGAGGATACGATACGATAGAGGATAGGATAGAGTATAGGATATGATAGAGGATACGATATTATAGAGAATAGGATATGATAGAGGATACGATATTATAGAGAATAGGATGGGATGGAGGATCGGATAGGATAGGATAGAGGATAGGATAGGGGATTGAATGGGATAGAGGATAGGAGACGATAGATGATAGGATAATTTAGAGGATAGGATAGGGGATTGGGTAGGATAGAGCACAGGAGACGATGGAGGGTAGGATAGGATAGAGGATAGGATAGGATAGAGGATAGGATAGCCTAGAGGATAGGATAGAGGATTGGATAGGATAGAAGGTACGATACGATAGAGGATAGGATAGAGAATAGGATAGGATAGAGGATAGGATAGGGGATTGGATCGGATACAGGATAGGATACGATAGAGGATAGGATAGGATAGAGGATAGGATAGGATAGAGGATAGGAGAGGATAGAGAAGAGGCTATGATAGATGATGTTATAGGATACAGGATAGGATAGGATAGAGGATACGATATTATAGATGATAGCATAGGATCGAGTATTGGATAGGATAGAGAATAGGACGGGATAGAGGATAGGATACGTTAGAGGATAGGATAGGATAGAGGATTGGATAGGATAGATGATACTATAGGTAGAGGATAGGATAGAGAATAGGATAGGATAGAGGATAGGAGACGATAGAGCATAGGAGACGATAGAGGATAGGATAGAGGATTGGATAGAGGATATTATAGGATAGAGAATAGGATAGGATAGCGGATAGGATAGGATGGAGTATAGCATAGAATTGAGGATAGCATAGGATTGAGGATAGGAAGGGATAGAGGATAGGATAGAGGATAGGATAGGATAGAGGATAGGAGAGGATACAGGATAGGATAGCATACAGGATAGGATAGAGGATAGGATAGAGGAATGGATAGGATACAGGATAGGAGACGATAGAGGATAGGATAGGATAGAGGATAGGATAGGATAGAGGATAGGACAGCATAGAGGATAGGTAAGAGGATATTATAAGATAGTGGATAGGATAGGATAGACGATATGACAGGATAGAGTATAGGATAGGGCAGAGGATGTGATAGGATACAGGATACGATAGGATAGAGGATAGGATAGCATGGAGGATAGGATAGGATTAAGGATAGGATAGGATAGACGATAGGATAGGATAGAGGATAGGATACGATAGAGGATAGGATAGGATAGGATAGAGAATAGGATAGAGAATAGGATAGAATAGAGGATACGATAGGGGATTGGATCGGATACAGGATAGGATAGGATTGAGGATAGGATAGGAAAGAGGATAGGATAGGAAAGAGATTCGGATAGGGTAGATGATGTTATAGGAAAGAGGATAGGATATGATAGAGGATACGATATTATAGAGAATAGGATTGGATAGGATAGAGGATAGGATAGGGGATTGGATGGGATAGAGGATAGGAGAGGATAGAGGATAGGATAAGATAGAGGATAGGATAGGATAGAGGATAGGATAGCATAGAGGATAGGATAGAGGATAGGATAGAGGATAGGATAGAGGATAGGATAGAGGATTGGATAGGATAGAGGATACGATACGATAGAGGATAGGATAGAGTATAGGATATGATAGAGGATACGATATTATAGAGAATAGGATATGATAGAGGATACGATATTATAGAGAATAGGATGGGATGGAGGATCGGATAGGATAGGATAGAGGATAGGATAGGGGATTGAATGGGATAGAGGATAGGAGACGATAGATGATAGGATAATTTAGAGGATAGGATAGGGGATTGGGTAGGATAGAGCACAGGAGACGATGGAGGGTAGGATAGGATAGAGGATAGGATAGGATAGAGGATAGGATAGCCTAGAGGATAGGATAGAGGATTGGATAGGATAGAAGGTACGATACGATAGAGGATAGGATAGAGAATAGGATAGGATAGAGGATAGGATAGGGGATTGGATCGGATACAGGATAGGATACGATAGAGGATAGGATAGGATAGAGGATAGGATAGGATAGAGGATAGGAGAGGATAGAGAAGAGGCTATGATAGATGATGTTATAGGATACAGGATAGGATAGGATAGAGGATACGATATTATAGATGATAGCATAGGATCGAGTATTGGATAGGATAGAGAATAGGACGGGATAGAGGATAGGATACGTTAGAGGATAGGATAGGATAGAGGATTGGATAGGATAGATGATACTATAGGTAGAGGATAGGATAGAGAATAGGATAGGATAGAGGATAGGAGACGATAGAGCATAGGAGACGATAGAGGATAGGATAGAGGATTGGATAGAGGATATTATAGGATAGAGAATAGGATAGGATAGCGGATAGGATAGGATGGAGTATAGCATAGAATTGAGGATAGCATAGGATTGAGGATAGGAAGGGATAGAGGATAGGATAGAGGATAGGATAGGATAGAGGATAGGGTAGGATAGAGGATAGGATATAGGATTGAGGATAGGAGAGGATAGAGCAGATGATAGAGGATAGGAAAGAATTGAGGATAGGATAGGATAGAATATAGGATAGAATAGAAAATAGGATAGGACATATGATATTATAGGATAGAGGATAGGATAGGATGGAGGATAGGATAGGATAGATGATAAGATAGGATAGCGGAAAGGATAGGGTGGAGTATAGGATAGGATAGAGGATAGGATAGGATAGAGGATAGGATAGGATAGAGGATAGGATAGGATAGAGGATAGGATAGGATAGAGGATAGGATAGAGGATAGGATAGGATAGGATAGAGGATAGGATAGGATAGGATAGAGGATAGGATAGGATAGTGGATAGGATAGGATAGAGGATAGGATAGGATAGAGGATAGGATAGGATAGAGGATAGGATAGGATAGAGGATAGGATAGGATAGAGGATAGGATAGAGGATAGGATAGAGGATAGGATAGGATAGGATAGAGGATAGGATAGGATAGAGGATACGATAGGATAGAGAAGAGGATAGGACAGATGATGTTATATGATACAGGATAAGATAGGATAGAGGATACGATATTATAGATGATAGCATAGGATCGAGTATTGGATAGGATAGAGAATAGGACGGGATAGAGGATAGGATACGATAGAGGATAGGATAGGATAGAGGATAGGATAGGATAGAGGATTGGATAGGATAGAGGATAGTATACGATAGAGGATAGGATAGGATTGAGGATACGATATGATAGAGGACAGGATAGGATACAGGATACGATATTATAGATGATAGAATAGGATCGAGTATTGGATAGGATGGAGAATAGGATAGGGGATTGGATAGGATAGAGGATAGGATAGGATAGAGGATAGGATAGGATAGAGGATTGGATAGGATAGAGGATAGGAGAGGATAGAGGATAGGATAGCATAGAGGATAGGATAGCGGATAGGATAGGATGGAGTATAGAATAGACTTGAGGATAGGATAGGATAGAATATAGGATAGGATAAAGAATATTATAGGATAGATGATATTATAGGATAGAGGATAGAATAGGATAGAGGATAGGATAGGGTTGAGGATAGGATAGGATAGAGGATAGGATAGGATAGAGGATAGGAGAGGATAGAGGATAGGATAGCATAGAGGATAGGATAGAGGATAGGATAGAGGAATGGATAGGATACAGGATAGGAGACGATAGAGGATAGGATAGGATAGAGGATAGGATAGGGGATTGGATAGGATAGGGGTTTGGATAGAATAGAGGATAGGATAGGATAGAGGATTGGATAGGATAGAGGATACGATAGGATGGAGGATAGGATAGGATAGAGGAAAGGATAGGATAGAGGATACGATACGAAAGAGGATAGGATAGAGAATAGGATAGGATAGAGGATAGGATAGGATAGAGGATAGGATAGGATTGGATAGAGGATAGGATAGGATAGAGGATAGGATAGGATAGAGGATAGGATACGATAGAGGATAGCACAGAGAATAGGATATGATAGAGGATAGGATACGAGATTGGATAGGATACAGGCTAGGAGACGATAGAGAACAGGATAGGATAGATGGTATTATAGGAAAGAAGATACAAGGATAAGAGGATTATAGGAAAGATGATAGGATAGGATAGAGAATGGGATAGGATAGAGGATAGGATAGGATAGAGGATAGGATAGGATAGAGGATAGGTTAGGATAGAGGATAGGATAGGATACAGGATAGGATAGGATAGAGGATAGGATAGGATTGATAATAGGATAGGATAGAGGATATGATAGGATAGAGGATACGATAGGATACAGGATAGGATAGGATAGAGGATAGGATAGGATTGATAATAGGATAGGATAGAGGATATGATAGGATAGAGGATACGATAGGATAGAGGATAGGATAGGATAGAGGATAGGATAGGATAAAGGATAGGATAGGATAGAGAATAGGATAGGAAAGACGATAGGATAGGATAGAGAATGGGATAGGATAGAGGATAGGATAGGATAGAGGATAGCACAGAGAATAGGATAGGATAGAGGATAGGATAGAGGATTGGATAGGATAGAGGATAGGATAGGGTTGAGGATAGGATAGGAAAGAGGATAGGATACGAAAGAGATTCGGATAGGGTAGATGATGTTATAGGAAAGAGGATAGGATATGATAGAGGATACGATATTATAGAGAATAGGATAGGATGGAGGATAGGATGGGATAGAGGATAGGAGACGATAGAGGATAGGATACGATAGAGGATAGGATAGGGGATTGGGTAGGATAGAGGACAGGAGACGATAGAGGATATGATAGGATAGAGGATAGGATAGGATAGAGGATAGGATAGGATAGGATAGTTGATAGGATAGGACAGAAGTTACGATAGGATAGAGGATAGGATAGGATAGGGGATAGGATAGGATTGAGGATAGGATAGGATAGAGGATATTATAGGATATAGGATACGATAGGATAGAGGATAGGGTACGATAGAGGATGGGATCGGATAGAGGATACGATAGGATAGAGGATGTGATAGGATAGAGGACAGGATAGGATAGAGGATCGGATAGGATACAGAATTTGATAGGATAGAGGATAGGATACGATAGATGATAGGATGGGATTGAGGATACGATAGGATAGAGGACGGGATAGGATATAAGATACGATGTTACAGAGGATAGGATAGGTTAGAGAAGAGGATAGGATAGATGATGTTATAGGATAGAGGATAGGATAGGATAGAGGATACGATATTATAGATGATAGAATAGGATCGAGTATTGGATAGGATAGAGAATAGGATAGGGGATTGGATAGGATAGAGGATAGGATAGGATAGAGAATAGGATAGGATAGAGGATTGGATAGGATAGAGGATAGGATAGGAAAGAGGATGGGATAGGATAGAGGATAGGATAGGATAGAGGATAGGACAGGATAGAGGTTGGGATAGGATAGAGGATAGGATAGGATAGAGGATAGGATAGGATACAGGATAGGATAGGGGATTGGATAGGATAGAGAATAGGAGACGATAGAGGATAGGTTATGATAGAGGATAGGATAGGATAGAGAATAGGATAGGCTAGAGGATAGGCTAGAGGATAGGACAGAGGATAGGAGACGATAGAGGATAGGATAGAGTATAGGATAGGATAGAGGATAGGATAGGAGAGAAGGATAGGATAGGATAGAGGATAGGCTAGGATAGAGGATAGGGTAGGATAGAGGATAGGATAGGATAGAGGATAGGATAGGATAGAGGATAGGATAGGATAGAGGATAGGATAGGATAGAGGATAGGATAGGATAGAGGATAGGATAGGATAGAGGATAGGATAGGATAGAGGATAGGATAGGATAGAGGATAGGATAGGATAGAGGATAGGATAGGATAGAGGATAGGATAGGATAGAGGATAGGATAGGATAGAGGATAGGATAGGATAGGTTAGCATAGAGGATAGGATAGGATAGAGGATAGGATAGGATAGAGGATAGGATAGGATAGAGGATAGGATACGTTAGAGGATAGGATAGGATAGAGGATAGGATAGAGGATTGGATAGGATAGAGGATAGGATAGGATAGAGGATAGGATAGGATAGAGGATAGGATAGGATAGGATAGCATAGAGGATAGGATAGGATAGAGGATAGGATAGGATAGAGGATAGGATAGGATAGAGGATAGGATACGTTAGAGGATAGGATAGGATAGAGGATAGGATAGAGGATTGGATAGGATAGAGGATACGTTAGGATAGAGCATAGGATAGAGAATAGGATAGGATAGAGGATACGATAGGGGATTGCATCGGATACAGGATAGGATACGGTAGAGGATAGGATAGGATAGGATAGAGAATAGGATAGGATAGATGATATTATAGGATAGAGGACAGGATAGGATAGAGGATAGTATAGGATAGAGGATAGGATAGGAGAGAAGGATAGGATAGGATAGAGGATAGGATAGGATGGAGGATAGGATAGGATAGAGGATAGGATAGAATAGAGGATAGGCTAGGATAGAGGATAGGATAGGATAGATGATATTGTAGGATAGAGGAAGGATAGGACAGAGGATACGATATTATAGAGGATAGGATAGCATAGCGGGAAGGGTAGGATAGAGGATAGGATCGGGGATTGGATAGGATAGGGGATTGGATAGGATAGAGGACAGGAGACGATAGAGGATAGGATAAGTTAGAGGATAGGATAGGATAGAGGATAGGATAGAATAGAGTATAGTATAGGATAGAGGATAAGATAGGATAGAGGATAGGATAAGTTAGAGGATAGGATAGGATAGAGGATAGGATACGTTAGAGGATAGGATAGGATAGAGGATAGGATAGAGGATTGGATAGGATAGAGGATACGTTAGGATAGAGGATAGGATAGAGAATAGGATAGGATAGAGGATACGATAGGGGTTTGGATCGGATACAGGATAGGATACGGTAGAGGATAGGATAGGATAGGATAGAGAATAGGATAGGATAGATGATATTATAGGATAGAGGACAGGATAGGATAGAGGATAGGATAGGATAGAGGATAGGATAGGATAGAGGATAGGATAGGAGAGAAGGATAGGATAGGATAGAGGATAGGATAGGACGGAGGATAGAATAGGATAGAGGATAGGATAGAATAGGGGATAGGATACGATAGAGGATAGGATAGGATAGAGAATAGGATATAGGATTGGATAGGATACTATAGAGGATAGGATAGGATAGAATTGAGAATAGGATAGGATAGATGATATTATAGGATAGAGGACAGGATAGGACAGAGGATAGGATAGGATAGAGGATAGGATAGGATAGAGGTTGGGATAGGATACAGGATAGGATAGGATAGAGGGTAGGATAGGATAGAGGATAGGATAGAATAGAGGATAGGATAGGATAGAGGATAGGATAGGATAGATGATATTGTAGGATAGAGGAAGGATAGGACAGAGGATACGATATTATAGAGGATAGGATATGATAGAGGATAGGATAGAATAGAGGATAGGATAGGATAGAGGATAGGATAGGATAGAGGATAGGATAGGATAGAGGATAGGATAGGATAGAGGATAGGATAGGATAGGATAGAGGATAGGACAGGATAGGATAGAGGATAGGATAGGATAGAGGATAGGATGGGATAGAGGATAGGATAGGATAGAGGATAGGTTAGGATAGAGGATAGGAAAGGATAGGCGATTGTATCGCATACATGATAGGATACGATAGATTATAGGATAAGATAGAGGATATGATAGGATAGAGGATAGGATAGGATAGAGGATTGGATCGGATAGAGGATAGGTGACGATAGAGGATAGGATAGTATAGATGAAAGGATAGGATAGCAATTAGGATAGGATAGACGATATTATAGGAAAGAGGATAGGATATCATAGAGGATACGATATTATAGAGGATAGGATAGGATAGAGGATCGGATAGGATAGAGGATTGGATAGGATAGAGGATAGGATAGGATAGAGGATAGGATTGGATAGGATAGAAGATAGGATAGGATAGGATAGAGGATAGGATAGGATAGAGGATAGGATAGGATAGAGGATAGGATAGGATAGAGGATAGGATAGGATAGAGGATAGGATAGGATAGAGGATAGGATAGGATAGAGGATAGGATAGGATAGAGGATAGGATAGGATAGAGGATAGGATAGGATAGGATAGAGGATAGGACAGGATAGGATGGAGGATAGGATAGGATAGAGGTTGGGATAGGATACAGGATAGGATAGGATAGAGGATAGGATAGGATAGATGATATTATGGGATAGAGGATACAATATGATAGAGGATACGATATTATAGAGGGTAGGATAGGGGATTGGATCGGATACAGGATAGGAGACGGTAGAGGATAGGATAGGATAGAGGATTGGATAAATAGAGCATAGGATAGGATAGAGGATAGGATAGGAGAGAAGGATAGGATAGGATAGAGGATAGGATAGAATAGAGGATAGGATAATATAGAGGATAGGATAGGATAGAGGATAGGTTAGGATAGAGGATAGGAAAGGATAGAGGATAGGATAGGATAGAGGATAGGATAGGATATTGGATACGATAGGATTGAGGAATGGATTGGATAGAGGATAGGATAGGATAAAGAATAGGATAGGGTAGATGATAGGATAGGATAGAGGATAGGATAGGATAGAGGGTAGGATAGGATTGAGGATAGGATAGAGAATAGGATAGGATAGAATTGAGGATAGCATAGGATAGAAGATATTATAAGATAGTGGATAGGATAGGATTGAGGATAGGACAGGATAGAGGATAGGATAGGATAGAATTGAGGATAGCATAGGATAGAAGATATTATAAGATAGTGGATAGGATAGGATTGAGGATAGGACAGGATAGAGGATAGGATAGGATAGAGGGTAGGATAGGATAGACGATAGGATAGGATAGAGGATAGGATAGAGGATAGGACAGGATAGAGGATAGGACAGGATAGAGGATAGGATAGTATAGAGGATATGATAGCATAGAAGATAGGATAGGATTGACGATAGGGTAGGATAGAGGATAGGATAGAGGATAGGATAGGATATAGGGTAGGATAGGGTAGAGGATAGCATGGTATAGATGATATTATAAGATAGTGGATAGGATAGGATTGAGGATAGGATAGGATAGAGGATAGGATACAGGATAGGGTAGGACAGAGGATAGGATAGGGTAGAGGATAGCATAGGATAGATGCTATTATGGGATAGAGGATAGTATAGGATAGAGGATAAGATATTATAGAGGATAGGATAGGGTAGAGGATAGGATAGGATAGAGGATATTATAGGACAGAGGATAGGATAGGATAGAGGATACGATATTATAGGGGATAGGATAGGATAGAGGATAGGATAGGATAGAGGATGGGATAGGATAGAGTACAGGATAGGATAGAGGATAGGATAGGATACAGGATAGGATAGAGGATAGGATAGGATGGAGGATAGGATAGGATAGAGGATAGGATAGGATAGAGGATAGGACAGGATACAGAATAGGATAGGATAGAGGATAGGATAGGGTAGAGGATAGGATAGGATAGAGGATAGGATAGGATTGAGGATAGGAATGAGGATAGGATAGAGAATAGGATAGGATAGAATTGAGGATAGCATAGGATAGAGGATAGGATAGGATAGAAGCTAGGAAAGGATAGCGGATAGGATAGAGTATTGGATAGGATATAGAACAGGGTACGATAGAAGCTAGGAAAGGATAGCGGATAGGATAGAGGATTGGATAGGATATAGGACAGGGTACGATAGAGGATAGGATAGGATAGAGGATAGGATAGGATAGAGGATAGAAAGGGATTGAGGATAGGATTGGAGAGAGGATAGGATAGGATACAGGATAGGATAGGATAGAGAATAGGATAGGAAAGACGATAGGATAGGATAGAGAATGGGATAGGATAGAGGATAGGATAGGAGAGAGGATAGGATAGGATAAAGGATAGGATAGGATAGAGAATAGGATAGGAAAGAGGATAGGATAGGATAGAGAATGGGATAGGATAGAGGATAGGATAGGATAGAGGATAGCACAGAGAATAGGATAGGATAGAGGATAGCACACAGAATAGGATAGCATAGAGGAAAGGATAGGGGATTGGATAGGATAGAGGATAGGATAGGATAGAGGATAGGAGAGGATAGAGGATAGGATAGCATAGAGGATAGGATAGAGGATAGGATAGGGGATTGGATAGAATAGAGGATAGGATAGGATAGAGGATAGCATAGGGGATTGGATAGGATAGAGGATAGGAGACGACAGAGGATAGGATAGGATAGAGCATAGGATAGGATAGAGAATAGGATAGGATAGATGACATTATAGGAAAGGGGATAGGATATGATAGAGGATACGATATTATAGAGGATAGGATAGGATAGAGGATACGATAGGATGGATGATAGGATACTGGATTGGATAGGATAGAGAATAGGACGGGATAGAGGACACGATAGAGGATTGGATAGGATAGAGGATAGGAGACGACAGAGGATAGGATAGGATAGAGCATATGATAGGGTAGAGAATAGGATAGGATAGATGACATTATAGGAAAGGGGATAGGATATGATAGAGGATACGATATTATAGAGGATAGGATAGGATAGAGGATAGGATAGGATAGAGGATAGGATAGGATAGAGGATAGGATAGGATAGAGGATAGGATAGGATAGAGGATAGGATAGGATAGAGGATAGGATAGGATAGAGGATAGGATAGGATGGAGGATAGGATAGGATAGAGAATAGGATAGGATAGGGAATAGGACAGGGTAGATGATATTATTGGATAGAGGATAGGATATGATACAGGATACGATATTATAGAGGATAGGATAGGATAGAGGAACGGATAGGATAGAGGATTGGATAGGATAGAGGATAGGATACGATAGAGGATAGGATAGGATTGAGGATACGATAGGATAGAGGACAGGATAGGATACAGGATACGATATTATAGAGGATAATATAGGATAGAGAAGAGGATAGGATAGATGATGTTATAGGATAGATGATAGGATAGGATAGAGGATACGATATTATAGATGATAGAATAGGATCGAGTATTGGATAGGATAGAGAATAGGATAGAGGATAGGATTGGATAGAGAATAGGATAGAGGATAGGATAGGGGATTGGATAGCATAGAGGATATTATAGGATAGAGGATATGATAGGATGGAGTATAGAATAGAATTGAGGATAGGATAGGATAGAATATAGGATAGGATAAAGAATAGGATAGGATAGATGATATTATAGGATAGAGGATAGAATATGATTGAGGATACGATATTATACAGGATAGGAGAGGATAGAGGATAGGATGGGATAGAGAATAGGGTAGGATAGAGGGTAGGATAGGATAGAGGGCAGGATAGGTTAGAGGACAGGATAGGGGATTGGATAGGATAGATGATAGGGTCGGATAGAGGATAGGATAGGATAGGATAGAGGATAGGAAAGGATAGAGGATATAAAAGGATAGGGGATAGGATAGGATAGAGGATATGATAGGATAGGTGATAGGATAGGATAGAGGATAGGGGATTGGATAGGATAGAGGATAGGATAGAGGCTAGGATAGGATAGATGATATTGCAGGATAGAGGACAGCATAGGATAGAGGATAGGATAGGATAGCGGATTGGATAGGATAGAGGATATGATAGAGGATAGGATAGAGGATTGGACAGGATAGAGGATACGATACGATAGAGGATAGGATAGAGAATAGGATAGGATAGAGGATAGGATAGGGGATTGAATCGGATACAGGATAGGAGACGAATGAGGATAGGATAGGATAGGATAGAGAATAGGATAGGATAGATGATATTGCAGGATAGAGGACAGGATAGGATAGAGGATAAGATAGGATAGAGGATAGGATAGGATAGAGGATAGGATAGCGGATTGGATAGGATAGAGGATAGGATACGATAGAGAATAGGATAGGATAGGATAGAGAATAGGATAGGATTGAGAATAGGACAGGATAGAGGATAGGATAGGATAGAGAATAGGATAGGACAGAGGATAGGATAGGCTAGAGGATAGGATAGGATAGAGGATAGGATAGGATAGAGGATAGGATAGGATAGATGATAGGGTCGGATAGAGGATAGGATAGGGGATTGGATACGATAGACGATAGGATAGGATAGAGGATTGGACAGGATAGAGGATAGGATAGGGGATTGGATAGGATAGAGGATAGGATAGGATAGAGGATAGGATAGGATAGAGGATAGGATAGGATAGGATAGAGGATAGGATAGGATAGGATAGAGGATAGGATAGGATAGAAGATCGGATAGGATAAGATAGAGTATAGGATCGGGGATTGGGTAGGATAGAGGACATTAGACGATAGAAGATAGGATAGGATAGAGGATAGGATATAATAGACGATAGGATAGGATAGAGGATAGGAGAGGATAGAGGATAGGATAGGATAGAGGATAGGATAGGATAGAGGATAGGATAGGAAAGAGGATAGGATAGGATAGAGAATGGGATAGGATAGAGGATAGGATAGGATAGAGGATAGCACAGAGAATAGGATAGGATAGAGGATAGGATAGGGGATTGGATCGGATACAAGATAGGATACGATAGAGGATAGGATAGGATAGAGGATAGGATAGGATAGAGGAGAGGATAGGATAGAGGATAGGATAGGATAGAGGATAGGATAGGATAGAGGATAGGATAGGATAGGATAGAGGATAGGATAGGATAGAGGATACGATAGGATAGAGAAGAGGATAGGATAGATGATGTTATAGGATACAGGATAAGATAGGATAGAGGATACGATATTATAGATGATAGCATAGGATCGAGTATTGGATAGGATAGAGAATAGGACGGGATAGAGGATAGGATACGATAGAGGATAGGATAGGATAGAGGGTAGGATAGGATAGAGGATTGGATAGGATAGAGGATAGTATAGGATAGAGGATAGGATAGGATAGAGGATTGGATAGGATAGAGGATAGGATACGATAGAGGATAGGATAGGATTGAGGATACGATAGGATAGAGGACAGGATAGGATACAGGATACGATATTATAGAGGATAGGATAGGATAGAGAAGAGGATAGGATAGATGATGTTATAGGATAGATGATAGGATAGGATAGAGGATTAGATATTATAGATGATAGAATAGGATCGAGTATTGGATAGGATAGAGAATAGGATAGGGGATTGGATAGGATAGAGGATAGGATAGGATAGAGGATAGGATAGGATAGGGGATTGGATAGGATAGAGGATACGATAGGATAGAGGATAGGATAGAGAGTAGGATAGAGGATAGGATAGGGGATTGGAGAGGATAGAGGATAGGATAGGTTACAGGATAGGATAGGATAGAGGATAGGATAGGATAGAGGATAGGATAGGATAGAGGATAGGATAGGATAGAGGATAGGATAGGATAGAGGATAGGATAGGATAGGATAGAGGATAGGATAGGATAGGATAGAGGATAGGATAGGATAGAAGATCGGATAGGATAAGATAGAGTATAGGATAGGGGATTGGGTAGGATAGAGGACATTAGACGATAGAAGATAGGATAGGATAGAGGATAGGATATAATAGACGATAGGATAGGATAGAGGATAGGACAGGATAGAGGATAGGATAGGATAGAGGATAGGATAGGATAGAGGATAGGATAGGAAAGGGGATAGGATAGGATAGAGAATGGGATAGGATAGAGGATAGGATAGGATAGAGGATAGCACAGAGAATAGGATAGGATAGAGGATAGGATAGGGGATTGGATCGGATACAAGATAGGATACGATAGAGGATAGGATAGGATAGAGGATAGGATAGGATAGAGGATAGGATAGGATAGAGGATAGGATAGGATAGAGGATAGGATAGGATAGAGGATAGGATAGGATAGAGGATAGGATAGGATAGAGGATAGGATAGGATAGGATAGAGGATACGATACGATAGAGGATAGGATAGAGAATAGGATAGGATAGATGATTGGATAGGGGATTGGATCGGATACAAGATAGGATACGATAGAGGATAGGATAGGATAGAGGATAGGATAGGATAGAGGATAGGATAGGATAGAGGATAGGATAGCATAGAGGATAGGATAGAGGATTGGATAGGATAGAGGTTACGATACGATAGAGGATAGGATAGAGAATAGGATAGGATAGAGGATAGGATACGATAGAGGATAGGATAGGATAGAGGATTGGATAGGATAGAGGATACTATAGGATAGAGGATAGGATAGAGGATTGGAGACGATAGAGCATAGGAGACGATAGAGGATAGGATAAAGGATAGGATAGAGGATATTATAGGATAGAGAATAGGATAGGATAGAGGATAGCACAGAGAATAGGATAGGATAGAGGATAGGATAGGATAGAGGATATGATAGGATAGAGGATACGATAGGATAGAGGATAGGATAGTATAGAGGATAGGATAGGATAGAGGATAGGATAGGATAGAGGATAGAAAGGGATTGAGGATAGGATTGGAGAGAGGATAGGATAGGATACAGGATAGGATAGGATAGAGAATAGGATAGGAAAGACGATAGGATAGGATAGAGAATGGGATAGGATAGAGGATAGGATAGGAGAGAGGATAGGATAGGATAAAGGATAGGATAGGATAGAGAATAGGATAGGAAAGAGGATAGGATAGGATAGAGAATGGGATAGGATAGAGGGTAGGATAGGATAGAGGATATCACAGAGAATAGGATAGGATAGAGGATACGATACGATAGAGGATAGGATAGAGAATGGGATAGGATAGAGGATAGGATACGATAGAGGATAGGATAGGATAGAGGATAGGATAGGTTAGAGGATAGGATAGGATAGGATAGAGGATAGGATAGGATAGAGGATACGATAGGATAGAGAAGAGGATAGGACAGATGATGTTATAGGATACAGGATAAGATAGGATAGAGGATACGATATTATAGATGATAGCATAGGATCGAGTATTGGATAGGATAGAGAATAGGACGGGATAGAGGATAGGATACGATAGAGGATAGGATAGGATAGAGGGTAGAATAGGATAGAGGATTGGATAGGATAGAGGATAGTATACGATAGAGGATAGGATAGAATTGAGGATACGATATGATAGAGGACAGGATAGGATACAGGATACGATATTATAGATGATAGAATAGGATCGAGTATTGGATAGGATAGAGAATAGGATAGGGGATTGGATAGGATAGACGATAGGATAGGATAGAGGATAGGATAGGATAGAGGATTGGATAGGATAGAGGATAGGAGAGGATAGAGGATAGGATAGCATAGAGGATACGATAGCGGATAGGATAGGATGGAGTATAGAATAGACTTGAGGATAGGATAGGATAGAATATAGGATAGGATAAAGAATATTATAGGATAGATGATATTATAGGATAGAGGATAGAATAGGATAGAGGATAGGATAGGGTTGAGGATAGGATAGGATAGAGGATAGGATAGGATAGAGGATAGGAGAGGATACAGGATAGGATAGCATACAGGATAGGATAGCATACAGGATAGGATAGAGGATAGGATAGAGGAATGGATAGGATACAGGATAGGAGACGATAGAGGATAGGATAGGATAGAGGATAGGATAGGGGAATGGATAGAATAGGGGTTTGGATAGAATAGAGGATAGGATAGGATAGAGGATTGGATAGGATAGAGGATACGATAGGATGGAGGATAGGATAGGATAGAGGATAGGATAGGATAGAGGATAGGATAGGATAGAGGATAGGATAGCATAGAGGATAGGATAGGATAGAGGATAGGATAGGATAGAGGATAGGATAGGATACAGGATACGATATTATAGAGGATAGGATAGAGGATAGGATAGGATAGAGGATAGGATAGGATAGAGGATAGGATAGGATAGAGGATAGGATATAATAGAGGATACGATATTATAGAGGACAGGATAGGACAGAGGATAGGATAGGATAGAGGATAGGATGGGATAGAGGATAGAATAGATACAGGATAGGATAGGATAGAGGATAGGATAGGATAGAGGTTAGGATAGGATAGAGGATACGATAGGATAGAGGATAGGATAGAGGATTGGATAGGATATAGGACAGGCTACGATAGAGGATAGGATAGGATAGAGGATAGGATAGGTTAGAGGATAGGATAGGATTGAGGATAGGATCGAGGATAGGATAGGATAGAGGATAGGATAAGATAGAGGATAGGATAGGATAGAGGATAGGATAGGATAGATGATAGGATAGGATAGAGGATAGGGTAGGATAGAGGATAGAATAGGATAGAGGATACGATATTATAGAGGAGAGGATAGGATAGAGGATAGGACAGCATAGAGGATAGGGAAGAGGATATTATAAGATAGTGGATAGGATAGGATAGACGATATGACAGGATAGAGTATAGGATAGGGCAGAGGATGTGATAGGATACAGGATAGAGGATAGGATAGCATGGAGGATAGGATAGGATTAAGGATAGGATAGGATAGACGATAGGATAGGATAGAGGATAGGATACGATAGAGGATAGGATAGGATAGGATAGAGAATAGGATAGAGAATAGGATAAAATAGAGGATACGATAGGGGATTGGATCGGATACAGGATAGGATAGGATTGAGGATAGGATAGGAAAGAGGATAGGATAGGAAAGAGATTCGGATAGGGTAGATGATGTTATAGGAAAGAGGATAGGATATGATAGAGGATACGATATTATAGAGAATAGGATAGGATAGGATAGAGGATAGGATAGGGGATTGGATGGGATAGAGGATAGGAGAGGATAGAGGATAGGATAAGATAGAGGATAGGATAGGATAGAGGATAGGATAGCATAGAGGATAGGATAGAGGATAGGATAGAGGATAGGATAGAGGATTGGATAGGATAGAGGATACGATACGATAGAGGATAGGATAGAGTATAGGATATGATAGAGGATACGATATTATAGAGAATAGGATATGATAGAGGATACGATATTATAGAGAATAGGATGGGATGGAGGATCGGATAGGATAGGATAGAGGATAGGATAGGGGATTGAATGGGATAGAGGATAGGAGACGATAGAGTATAGGATAAGATAGAGGATAGGATAGGGGATTGGGTAGGATAGAGCACAGGAGACGATGGAGGGTAGGATAGGATAGAGGATAGGATAGGATAGAGGATAGGATAGCCTAGAGGATAGGATAGAGGATTGGATAGGATAGAAGGTACGATACGATAGAATATAGGATAGAGAATAGGATAGGATAGAGGATAGGATAGGGGATTGGATCGGATACAGGATAGGATACGATAGAGGATAGGATAGGATAGAGGATAGGATAGGATAGAGGATAGGGTAGGATAGAGGATAGGATATAGGATTGAGGATAGGAGAGGATAGAGCAGATGATAGAGGATAGGAAAGAATTGAGGATAGGATAGGATAGAATATAGGATAGAATAGAAAATAGGATAGGACAGATGATATTATAGGATAGAGGATAGGATAGGATGGAGGATAGGATAGGATAGATGATAAGATAGGATAGCGGAAAGGATAGGGTGGAGTATAGGATAGGATAGAGGATAGGATAGGATAGAGAATAGGATAGGATAGGGAATAGGATAGGGTAGATGATATTATTGGATAGAGGATAGGATATGATAGAGGATACGATAGGATGGAGGATAGGATAGGATAGAGGATAGGATAGGATAGAGGACAGGATAGGATAGAGGATAGGATAGGATAGAGGATAGGATAGGATAGAGGATAGGATAGGATAGAGGATAGGATAGGATAGAGGATAGGATAGGATAGGATAGAGGATAGGATAGGATAGAGGATACGATAGGATAGAGAAGAGGATAGGACAGATGATGTTATAGGATACAGGATAAGATAGGATAGAGGATACGATATTATAGATGATAGCATAGGATCGAGTATTGGATAGGATAGAGAATAGGACGGGATAGAGGATAGGATACGATAGAGGGTAGGATAGGATAGAGGATTGGATAGGATAGAGGATAGTATACGATAGAGGATAGGATAGGATTGAGGATACGATATGATAGAGGACAGGATAGGATACAGGATACGATATTATAGATGATAGAATAGGATCGAGTATTCGATAGGATAGAGAATAGGATAGGGGATTGGATAGGATAGACGATAGGATAGGATAGAGGATAGGATAGGATAGAGGATTGGATAGGATAGAGGATAGGAGAGGATAGAGGATAGGATAGCATAGAGGATAGGATAGCGGATAGGATAGGATGGAGTACAGAATAGACTTGAGGATAGGATAGGATAGAATATAGGATAGGATAAAGAATATTATAGGATAGATGATATTATAGGATAGAGGATAGAATAGGATAGAGGATAGGATAGGGTTGAGGATAGGATAGGATAGAGGATAGGATAGGATAGAGGATAGGAGAGGATACAGGATAGGATAGCATACAGGATAGGATAGAGGATAGGATAGAGGAATGGATAGGATACAGGATAGGAGACGATAGAGGATAGGATAGGATAGAGGATAGGATAGGGGATTGGATAGAATAGGGGTTTGGATAGAATAGAGGATAGGATAGGATAGAGGATTGGATAGGATAGAGGATACGATAGGATGGAGGATAGGATAGGTTAGAGGATAGGATAGGATTGAGGATAGGATCGAGGATAGGATAGGATAGAGGATAGGATAAGATAGAGGATAGGATAGGATAGAGGATAGGATAGGATAGCGGATAGGATCGGATAGAGGATAGGATAGGATAGATGATAGGATAGGATAGAGGATAGGGTAGTATAGAGGATAGAATAGGATAGAGGATACGATATTATAGAGGAGAGGATAGGATAGAGGATAGGACAGCATAGAGGATAGGGAAGAGGATATTATAAGATAGTGGATAGGATAGGATAGACGATATGACAGGATAGAGTATAGGATAGGGCAGAGGATGTGATAGGATACAGGATACGATAGGATAGAGGATAGGATAGCATGGAGGATAGGATAGGATTAAGGATAGGATAGGATAGACGATAGGATAGGATAGAGGATAGGATACGATAGAGGATAGGATAGGATAGGATAGAGAATAGGATAGAGAATAGGATAGAATAGAGGATACGATAGGGGATTGGATCGGATACAGGATAGGATAGGATTGAGGATAGGATAGGAAAGAGGATAGGATAGGAAAGAGATTCGGATAGGGTAGATGATGTTATAGGAAAGAGGATAGGATATGATAGAGGATACGATATTATAGAGAATAGGATAGGATAGGATAGTGGATAGGATAGGGGATTGGATGGGATAGAGGATAGGAGAGGATAGAGGATAGGATAAGATAGAGGATAGGATAGGATAGAGGATAGGATAGCATAGAGGATAGGATAGAGGATAGGATAGAGGATAGGATAGAGGATAGGATAGAGGATTGGATAGGATAGAGGATACGATACGATAGAGGATAGGATAGAGTATAGGATATGATAGAGGATACGATATTATAGAGAATAGGATATGATAGAGGATACGATATTATAGAGAATAGGATGGGATGGAGGATCGGATAGGATAGGATAGAGGATAGGATAGGGGATTGAATGGGATAGAGGATAGGAGACGATAGAGGATAGGATAAGATAGAGGATAGGATAGGGGATTGGGTAGGATAGAGCACAGGAGACGATGGAGGGTAGGATAGGATATAGGATAGGATAGGATAGAGGATAGGATAGCCTAAAGGATAGGATAGAGGATTGGATAGGATAGAAGGTACGATACGATAGAGGATAGGATAGAGAATAGGATAGGATAGAGGATAGGATAGGGGATTGGATCGGATACAGGATAGGATACGATAGAGGATAGGATAGGATAGAGGATAGGATAGGATAGAGGATAGGAGAGGATAGAGAAGAGGCTATGATAGATGATGTTATAGGATACAGGATAGGATAGGATAGAGGATACGATATTATAGATGATAGCATAGGATCGAGTATTGGATAGGATAGAGAATAGGACGGGATAGAGGATAGGATACGTTAGAGGATAGGATAGGATAGAGGATTGGATAGGATAGATGATACTATAGGTAGAGGATAGGATAGAGAATAGGATAGGATAGAGGATAGGAGACGATAGAGCATAGGAGACGATAGAGGATAGGATAGAGGATTGGATAGAGGATATTATAGGATAGAGAATAGGATAGGATAGCGGATAGGATAGGATGGAGTATAGCATAGAATTGAGGATAGCATAGGATTGAGGATAGGAAGGGATAGAGGATAGGATAGAGGATAGGATAGGATAGAGGATAGGGTAGGATAGAGGATAGGATATAGGATTGAGGATAGGAGAGGATAGAGCAGATGATAGAGGATAGGAAAGAATTGAGGATAGGATAGGATAGAATATAGGATAGAATAGAAAATAGGATAGGACAGATGATATTATAGGATAGAGGATAGGATAGGATGGAGGATAGGATAGGATAGAGGATAGGATAGGATAGGATAGAGGATAGGATAGGATAGGATAGAGGATAGGATAGGATAGTGGATAGGATAGGATAGAGGATAGGATAGGATAGAGGATAGGATAGGATAGAGGATAGGATAGGATAGAGGATAGGATAGGATAGAGGATAGGATAGAGGATAGGATAGAGGATAGGATAGGATAGGATAGAGGATAGGATAGGATAGAGGATACGATAGGATAGAGAAGAGGATAGGACAGATGATGTTATATGATACAGGATAAGATAGGATAGAGGATACGATATTATAGATGATAGCATAGGATCGAGTATTGGATAGGATAGAGAATAGGACGGGATAGAGGATAGGATACGATAGAGGATAGGATAGGATAGAGGATAGGATAGGATAGAGGATTGGATAGGATAGAGGATAGTATACGATAGAGGATAGGATAGGATTGAGGATACGATATGATAGAGGACAGGATAGGATACAGGATACGATATTATAGATGATAGAATAGGATCGAGTATTGGATAGGATAGAGAATAGGATAGGGGATTGGATAGGATAGAGGATAGGATAGGATAGAGGATAGGATAGGATAGAGGATTGGATAGGATAGAGGATAGGAGAGGATAGAGGATAGGATAGCATAGAGGATAGGATAGCGGATAGGATAGGATGGAGTATAGAATAGACTTGAGGATAGGATAGGATAGAATATAGGATAGGATAAAGAATATTATAGGATAGATGATATTATAGGATAGAGGATAGAATAGGATAGAGGATAGGATAGGGTTGAGGATAGGATAGGATAGAGGATAGGATAGGATAGAGGATAGGAGAGGATAGAGGATAGGATAGCATAGAGGATAGGATAGGATAGAGGATAGGATAGGATAGAGGATAGGATAGGATAGAGGATAGGATAGGATAGGATAGAGGATACGATACGATAGAGGATAGGATAGAGAATAGGATAGGATAGATGATTGGATAGGGGATTGGATCGGATACAAGATAGGATACGATAGAGGATAGGATAGGATAGAGGATAGGATAGGATAGAGGATAGGATAGGATAGAGGATAGGATAGCATAGAGGATAGGATAGAGGATTGGATAGGATAGAGGTTACGATACGATAGAGGATAGGATAGAGAATAGGATAGGATAGAGGATAGGATACGATAGAGGATAGGATAGGATAGAGGATTGGATAGGATAGAGGATACTATAGGATAGAGGATAGGATAGAGGATTGGAGACGATAGAGCATAGGAGACGATAGAGGATAGGATAAAGGATAGGATAGAGGATATTATAGGATAGAGAATAGGATAGGATAGAGGATAGCACAGAGAATAGGATAGGATAGAGGATAGGATAGGATAGAGGATATGATAGGATAGAGGATACGATAGGATAGAGGATAGGATAGTATAGAGGATAGGATAGGATAGAGGATAGGATAGGATAGAGGATAGAAAGGGATTGAGGATAGGATTGGAGAGAGGATAGGATAGGATACAGGATAGGATAGGATAGAGAATAGGATAGGAAAGACGATAGGATAGGATAGAGAATGGGATAGGATAGAGGATAGGATAGGAGAGAGGATAGGATAGGATAAAGGATAGGATAGGATAGAGAATAGGATAGGAAAGAGGATAGGATAGGATAGAGAATGGGATAGGATAGAGGATAGGATAGGATAGAGGATAGCACAGAGAATAGGATAGGATAGAGGATACGATACGATAGAGGATAGGATAGAGAATGGGATAGGATAGAGGATAGGATACGATAGAGGATAGGATAGGATAGAGGATAGGATAGGTTAGAGGATAGGATAGGATAGGATAGAGGATAGGATAGGATAGAGGATACGATAGGATAGAGAAGAGGATAGGACAGATGATGTTATAGGATACAGGATAAGATAGGATAGAGGATACGATATTATAGATGATAGCATAGGATCGAGTATTGGATAGGATAGAGAATAGGACGGGATAGAGGATAGGATACGATAGAGGATAGGATAGGATAGAGGGTAGAATAGGATAGAGGATTGGATAGGATAGAGGATAGTATACGATAGAGGATAGGATAGAATTGAGGATACGATATGATAGAGGACAGGATAGGATACAGGATACGATATTATAGATGATAGAATAGGATCGAGTATTGGATAGGATAGAGAATAGGATAGGGGATTGGATAGGATAGACGATAGGATAGGATAGAGGATAGGATAGGATAGAGGATTGGATAGGATAGAGGATAGGAGAGGATAGAGGATAGGATAGCATAGAGGATACGATAGCGGATAGGATAGGATGGAGTATAGAATAGACTTGAGGATAGGATAGGATAGAATATAGGATAGGATAAAGAATATTATAGGATAGATGATATTATAGGATAGAGGATAGAATAGGATAGAGGATAGGATAGGGTTGAGGATAGGATAGGATAGAGGATAGGATAGGATAGAGGATAGGAGAGGATACAGGATAGGATAGCATACAGGATAGGATAGCATACAGGATAGGATAGAGGATAGGATAGAGGAATGGATAGGATACAGGATAGGAGACGATAGAGGATAGGATAGGATAGAGGATAGAATAGGGGAATGGATAGAATAGGGGTTTGGATAGAATAGAGGATAGGATAGGATAGAGGATTGGATAGGATAGAGGATACGATAGGATGGAGGATAGGATAGGATAGAGGATAGGATAGGATAGAGGATAGGATAGGATAGAGGATAGGATAGCATAGAGGATAGGATAGGATAGAGGATAGGATAGGATAGAGGATAGGATAGGATACAGGATACGATATTATAGAGGATAGGATAGAGGATAGGATAGGATAGAGGATAGGATAGGATAGAGGATAGGATAGGATAGAGGATAGGATATAATAGAGGATACGATATTATAGAGGACAGGATAGGACAGAGGATAGGATAGGATAGAGGATAGGATGGGATAGAGGATAGAATAGATACAGGATAGGATAGGATAGAGGATAGGATAGGATAGAGGTTAGGATAGGATAGAGGATACGATAGGATAGAGGATAGGATAGAGGATTGGATAGGATATAGGACAGGCTACGATAGAGGATAGGATAGGATAGAGGATAGGATAGGTTAGAGGATAGGATAGGATTGAGGATAGGATCGAGGATAGGATAGGATAGAGGATAGGATAAGATAGAGGATAGGATAGGATAGAGGATAGGATAGGATAGCGGATAGGATCGGATAGAGGATAGGATAGGATAGATGATAGGATAGGATAGAGGATAGGGTAGGATAGAGGATAGAATAGGATAGAGGATACGATATTATAGAGGAGAGGATAGGATAGAGGATAGGACAGCATAGAGGATAGGGAAGAGGATATTATAAGATAGTGGATAGGATAGGATAGACGATATGACAGGATAGAGTATAGGATAGGGCAGAGGATGTGATAGGATACAGGATACGATAGGATAGAGGATAGGATAGCATGGAGGATAGGATAGGATAGAGGATACGATACGATAGAGGATAGGATAGAGAATGGGATAGGATAGAGGATAGGATACGATAGAGGATAGGATAGGATAGAGGATAGGATAGGTTAGAGGATAGGATAGGATAGGATAGAGGATAGGATAGGATAGAGGATACGATAGGATAGAGAAGAGGATAGGACAGATGATGTTATAGGATACAGGATAAGATAGGATAGAGGATACGATATTATAGATGATAGCATAGGATCGAGTATTGGATAGGATAGAGAATAGGACGGGATAGAGGATAGGATACGATAGAGGATAGGATAGGATAGAGGGTAGAATAGGATAGAGGATTGGATAGGATAGAGGATAGTATACGATAGAGGATAGGATAGAATTGAGGATACGATATGATAGAGGACAGGATAGGATACAGGATACGATATTATAGATGATAGAATAGGATCGAGTATTGGATAGGATAGAGAATAGGATAGGGGATTGGATAGGATAGACGATAGGATAGGATAGAGGATAGGATAGGATAGAGGATTGGATAGGATAGAGGATAGGAGAGGATAGAGGATAGGATAGCATAGAGGATACGATAGCGGATAGGATAGGATGGAGTATAGAATAGACTTGAGGATAGGATAGGATAGAATATAGGATAGGATAAAGAATATTATAGGATAGATGATATTATAGGATAGAGGATAGAATAGGATAGAGGATAGGATAGGGTTGAGGATAGGATAGGATAGAGGATAGGATAGGATAGAGGATAGGAGAGGATACAGGATAGGATAGCATACAGGATAGGATAGCATACAGGATAGGATAGAGGATAGGATAGAGGAATGGATAGGATACAGGATAGGAGACGATAGAGGATAGGATAGGATAGAGGATAGGATAGGGGAATGGATAGAATAGGGGTTTGGATAGAATAGAGGATAGGATAGGATAGAGGATTGGATAGGATAGAGGATACGATAGGATGGAGGATAGGATAGGATAGAGGATAGGATAGGATAGAGGATAGGATAGGATAGAGGATAGGATAGCATAGAGGATAGGATAGGATAGAGGATAGGATAGGATAGAGGATAGGATAGGATACAGGATACGATATTATAGAGGATAGGATAGAGGATAGGATAGGATAGAGGATAGGATAGGATAGAGGATAGGATAGGATAGAGGATAGGATATAATAGAGGATACGATATTATAGAGGACAGGATAGGACAGAGGATAGGATAGGATAGAGGATAGGATGGGATAGAGGATAGAATAGATACAGGATAGGATAGGATAGAGGATAGGATAGGATAGAGGTTAGGATAGGATAGAGGATACGATAGGATAGAGGATAGGATAGAGGATTGGATAGGATATAGGACAGGCTACGATAGAGGATAGGATAGGATAGAGGATAGGATAGGTTAGAGGATAGGATAGGATTGAGGATAGGATCGAGGATAGGATAGGATAGAGGATAGGATAAGATAGAGGATAGGATAGGATAGAGGATAGGATAGGATAGATGATAGGATAGGATAGAGGATAGGGTAGGATAGAGGATAGAATAGGATAGAGGATACGATATTATAGAGGAGAGGATAGGATAGAGGATAGGACAGCATAGAGGATAGGGAAGAGGATATTATAAGATAGTGGATAGGATAGGATAGACGATATGACAGGATAGAGTATAGGATAGGGCAGAGGATGTGATAGGATACAGGATACGATAGGATAGAGGATAGGATAGCATGGAGGATAGGATAGGATTAAGGATAGGATAGGATAGACGATAGGATAGGATAGAGGATAGGATACGATAGAGGATAGGATAGGATAGGATAGAGAATAGGATAGAGAATAGGATAGAATAGAGGATACGATAGGGGATTGGATCGGATACAGGATAGGATAGGATTGAGGATAGGATAGGAAAGAGGATAGGATAGGAAAGAGATTCGGATAGGGTAGATGATGTTATAGGAAAGAGGATAGGATATGATAGAGGATACGATATTATAGAGAATAGGATAGGATAGGATAGAGGATAGGATAGGGGATTGGATGGGATAGAGGATAGGAGAGGATAGAGGATAGGATAAGATAGAGGATAGGATAGGATAGAGGATAGGATAGCATAGAGGATAGGATAGAGGATAGGATAGAGGATAGGATAGAGGATTGGATAGGATAGAGGATACGATACGATAGAGGATAGGATAGAGTATAGGATATGATAGAGGATACGATATTATAGAGAATAGGATATGATAGAGGATACGATATTATAGAGAATAGGATGGGATGGAGGATCGGATAGGATAGGATAGAGGATAGGATAAGGGATTGAATGGGATAGAGGATAGGAGACGATAGAGTATAGGATAAGATAGAGGATAGGATAGGGGATTGGGTAGGATAGAGCACAGGAGACGATGGAGGGTAGGATAGGATAGAGGATAGGATAGGATAGAGGATAGGATAGCCTAGAGGATAGGATAGAGGATTGGATAGGATAGAAGGTACGATACGATAGAATATAGGATAGAGAATAGGATAGGATAGAGGATAGGATAGGGGATTGGATCGGATACAGGATAGGATACGATAGAGGATAGGATAGGATAGAGGATAGGATAGGATAGAGGATAGGGTAGGATAGAGGATAGGATATAGGATTGAGGATAGGAGAGGATAGAGCAGATGATAGAGGATAGGAAAGAATTGAGGATAGGATAGGATAGAATATAGGATAGAATAGAAAATAGGATAGGACAGATGATATTATAGGATAGAGGATAGGATAGGATGGAGGATAGGATAGGATAGATGATAAGATAGGATAGCGGAAAGGATAGGGTGGAGTATAGGATAGGATAGAGGATAGGATAGGATAGAGAATAGGATAGGATAGGGAATAGGATAGGGTAGATGATATTATTGGATAGAGGATAGGATATGATAGAGGATACGATAGGATGGAGGATAGGATAGGATAGAGGATAGGATAGGATAGAGGACAGGATAGGATAGAGGATAGGATAGGATAGAGGATAGGATAGGATAGAGGATAGGATAGGATAGAGGATAGGATAGGATAGAGGATAGGATAGGATAGGATAGAGGATAGGATAGGATAGAGGATACGATAGGATAGAGAAGAGGATAGGACAGATGATGTTATAGGATACAGGATAAGATAGGATAGAGGATACGATATTATAGATGATAGCATAGGATCGAGTATTGGATAGGATAGAGAATAGGACGGGATAGAGGATAGGATACGATAGAGGGTAGGATAGGATAGAGGATTGGATAGGATAGAGGATAGTATACGATAGAGGATAGGATAGGATTGAGGATACGATATGATAGAGGACAGGATAGGATACAGGATACGATATTATAGATGATAGAATAGGATCGAGTATTGGATAGGATAGAGAATAGGATAGGGGATTGGATAGGATAGACGATAGGATAGGATAGAGGATAGGATAGGATAGAGGATTGGATAGGATAGAGGATAGGAGAGGATAGAGGATAGGATAGCATAGAGGATAGGATAGCGGATAGGATAGGATGGAGTATAGAATAGACTTGAGGATAGGATAGGATAGAATATAGGATAGGATAAAGAATATTATAGGATAGATGATATTATAGGATAGAGGATAGAATAGGATAGAGGATAGGATAGGGTTGAGGATAGGATAGGATAGAGGATAGGATAGGATAGAGGATAGGAGAGGATACAGGATAGGATAGCATACAGGATAGGATAGAGGATAGGATAGAGGAATGGATAGGATACAGGATAGGAGACGATAGAGGATAGGATAGGATAGAGGATAGGATAGGGGATTGGATAGAATAGGGGTTTGGATAGAATAGAGGATAGGATAGGATAGAGGATTGGATAGGATAGAGGATACGATAGGATGGAGGATAGGATAGGTTAGAGGATAGGATAGGATTGAGGATAGGATCGAGGATAGGATAGGATAGAGGATAGGATAAGATAGAGGATAGGATAGGATAGAGGATAGGATAGGATAGCGGATAGGATCGGATAGAGGATAGGATAGGATAGATGATAGGATAGGATAGAGGATAGGGTAGGATAGAGGATAGAATAGGATAGAGGATACGATATTATAGAGGATAGGATAGGATAGAGGATAGGACAGCATAGAGGATAGGGAAGAGGATATTATAAGATAGTGGATAGGATAGGATAGACGATATGACAGGATAGAGTATAGGATAGGGCAGAGGATGTGATAGGATACAGGATACGATAGGATAGAGGATAGGATAGCATGGAGGATAGGATAGGATTAAGGATAGGATAGGATAGACGATAGGATAGGATAGAGGATAGGATACGATAGAGGATAGGATAGGATAGGATAGAGAATAGGATAGAGAATAGGATAGAATAGAGGATACGATAGGGGATTGGATCGGATACAGGATAGGATAGGATTGAGGATAGGATAGGAAAGATGATAGGATAGGAAAGAGATTCGGATAGGGTAGATGATGTTATAGGAAAGAGGATAGGATATGATAGAGGATACGATATTATAGAGAATAGGATAGGATAGGATAGAGGATAGGATAGGGGATTGGATGGGATAGAGGATAGGAGAGGATAGAGGATAGGATAAGATAGAGGATAGGATAGGATAGAGGATAGGATAGCATAGAGGATAGGATAGAGGATAGGATAGAGGATAGGATAGAGGATAGGATAGAGGATTGGATAGGATAGAGGATACGATACGATAGAGGATAGGATAGAGTATAGGATATGATAGATGATACGATATTATAGAGAATAGGATATGATAGAGGATACGATATTATAGAGAATAGGATGGGATGGAGGATCGGATAGGATAGGATAGAGGATAGGATAGGGGATTGAATGGGATAGAGGATAGGAGACGATAGATGATAGGATAAGATAGAGGATAGGATAGGGGATTGGGTAGGATAGAGCACAGGAGACGATGGAGGGTAGGATAGGATAGAGGATAGGATAGGATAGAGGATAGGATAGCCTAGAGGATAGGATAGAGGATTGGATAGGATAGAAGGTACGATACGATAGAGGATAGGATAGAGAATAGGATAGGATAGAGGATAGGATAGGGGATTGGATCGGATACAGGATAGGATACGATAGAGGATAGGATAGGATAGAGGATAGGATAGGATAGAGGATAGGAGAGGATAGAGAAGAGGCTATGATAGATGATGTTATAGGATACAGGATAGGATAGGATAGAGGATACGATATTATAGATGATAGCATAGGATCGAGTATTGGATAGGATAGAGAATAGGACGGGATAGAGGATAGGATACGTTAGAGGATAGGATAGGATACAGGATTGGATAGGATAGATGATACTATAGGTAGAGGATAGGATAGAGAATAGGATAGGATAGAGGATAGGAGACGATAGAGCATAGGAGACGATAGAGGATAGGATAGAGGATTGGATAGAGGATATTATAGGATAGAGAATAGGATAGGATAGCGGATAGGATAGGATGGAGTATAGCATAGAATTGAGGATAGCATAGGATTGAGGATAGGAAGGGATAGAGGATAGGATAGAGGATAGGATAGGATAGAGGATAGGGTAGGATAGAGGATAGGATATAGGATTGAGGATAGGAGAGGATAGAGCAGATGATAGAGGATAGGAAAGAATTGAGGATAGGATAGGATAGAATATAGGATAGAATAGAAAATAGGATAGGACATATGATATTATAGGATAGAGGATAGGATAGGATGGAGGATAGGATAGGATAGATGATAAGATAGGATAGCGGAAAGGATAGGGTGGAGTATAGGATAGGATAGAGGATAGGATAGGATAGAGGATAGGATAGGATAGAGGATAGGATAGGATAGAGGATAGGATAGAGGATAGGATAGAGGATAGGATAGGATAGGATAGAGGATAGGATAGGATAGGATAGAGGATAGGATAGGATAGTGGATAGGATAGGATAGAGGATAGGATAGGATAGAGGATAGGATAGGATAGAGGATAGGATAGGATAGAGGATAGGATAGGATAGAGGATAGGATAGAGGATAGGATAGAGGATAGGATAGGATAGGATAGAGGATAGGATAGGATAGAGGATACGATAGGATAGAGAAGAGGATAGGACAGATGATGTTATATGATACAGGATAAGATAGGATAGAGGATACGATATTATAGATGATAGCATAGGATCGAGTATTGGATAGGATAGAGAATAGGACGGGATAGAGGATAGGATACGATAGAGGATAGGATAGGATAGAGGATAGGATAGGATAGAGGATTGGATAGGATAGAGGATAGTATACGATAGAGGATAGGATAGGATTGAGGATACGATATGATAGAGGACAGGATAGGATACAGGATACGATATTATAGATGATAGAATAGGATCGAGTATTGGATAGGATAGAGAATAGGATAGGGGATTGGATAGGATAGAGGATAGGATAGGATAGAGGATAGGATAGGATAGAGGATTGGATAGGATAGAGGATAGGAGAGGATAGAGGATAGGATAGCATAGAGGATAGGATAGCGGATAGGATAGGATGGAGTATAGAATAGACTTGAGGATAGGATAGGATAGAATATAGGATAGGATAAAGAATATTATAGGATAGATGATATTATAGGATAGAGGATAGAATAGGATAGAGGATAGGATAGGGTTGAGGATAGGATAGGATAGAGGATAGGATAGGATAGAAGATAGGAGAGGATAGAGGATAGGATAGCATAGAGGATAGGATAGAGGATAGGATAGAGGAATGGATAGGATACAGGATAGGAGACGATAGAGGATAGGATAGGATAGAGGATAGGATAGGGGATTGGATAGGATAGGGGTTTGGATAGAATAGAGGATAGGATAGGATAGAGGATTGGATAGGATAGAGGATACGATAGGATGGAGGATAGGATAGGATAGAGGAAAGGATAGGGTAGAGGATACGATACGAAAGAGGATAGGATAGAGAATAGGATAGGATAGAGGATAGGATAGGATAGAGGATAGGATAGGATTGGATAGAGGATAGGATAGGATAGAGGATAGGATAGGATAGAGGATAGGATACGATAGAGGATAGCACAGAGAATAGGATATGATAGAGGATAGGATACGAGATTGGATAGGATACAGGCTAGGAGACGATAGAGAACAGGATAGGATAGATGGTATTATAGGAAAGAAGATACAAGGATAAGAGGATTATAGGAAAGATGATAGGATAGGATAGAGAATGGGATAGGATAGAGGATAGGATAGGATAGAGGATAGGATAGGATAGAGGATAGGATAGGATACAGGATAGGATAGGATAGAGGATAGGATAGGATTGATAATAGGATAGGATAGAGGATATGATAGGATAGAGGATACGATAGGATACAGGATAGGATAGGATAGAGGATAGGATAGGATTGATAATAGGATAGGATAGAGGATATGATAGGATAGAGGATACGATAGGATAGAGGATAGGATAGGATAGAGGATAGGATAGAGGATTGGATAGGATAGAGGATAGGATAGGGTTGAGGATAGGATAGGAAAGAGGATAGGATACGAAAGAGATTCGGATAGGGTAGATGATGTTATAGGAAAGAGGATAGGATATGATAGAGGATACGATATTATAGAGAATAGGATAGGATGGAGGATCGGATAGGATAGGATAGAGGATAGGATAGGGGATTGGATGGGATAGAGGATAGGAGACGATAGAGGATAGGATACGATAGAGGATAGGATAGGGGATTGGGTAGGATAGAGGACAGGAGACGATAGAGGATATGATAGGATAGAGGATAGGATAGGATAGAGGATAGGATAGGATAGGATAGTTGATAGGATAGGACAGAAGTTACAATAGGATAGAGGATAGGATAGGATAGGGGATAGGATAGGATTGAGGATAGGATAGGATAGAGGATAGGATATTATAGAGGATAGGATAGGATAGAGGATATTATAGGATATAGGATACGATAGGATAGAGGATAGGGTACGATAGAGGATGGGATCGGATAGAGGATACGATAGGATAGAGGATGTGATAGGATAGAGGACAGGATAGGATAGAGGATCGGATAGGATACAGAATTTGATAGGATAGAGGATAGGATACGATAGATGATAGGATGGGATTGAGGATACGATAGGATAGAGGACGGGATAGGATATAAGATACGATGTTACAGAGGATAGGATAGGTTAGAGAAGAGGATAGGATAGATGATGTTATAGGATAGAGGATAGGATAGGATAGAGGATACGATATTATAGATGATAGAATAGGATCGAGTATTGGATAGGATAGAGAATAGGATAGGGGATTGGATAGGATAGAGGATAGGATAGGATAGAGAATAGGATAGGATAGAGGATTGGATAGGATAGAGGATAGGATAGGAAAGAGGATGGGATAGGATAGAGGATAGGATAGGATAGAGGATAGGACAGGATAGAGGTTGGGATAGGATAGAGGATAGGATAGGATAGAGGATAGGATAGGATACAGGATAGGATAGGGGATTGGATAGGATAGAGAATAGGAGACGATAGAGGATAGGTTATGATAGAGGATAGGATAGGATAGAGAATAGGATAGGCTAGAGGATAGGCTAGAGGATAGGACAGAGGATAGGAGACGATAGAGGATAGGATAGAGTATAGGATAGGATAGAGGATAGGATAGGAGAGAAGGATAGGATAGGATAGAGGATAGGCTAGGATAGAGGATAGGGTAGGATAGAGGATAGGATAGGATAGAGGATAGGATAGGATAGAGGATAGGATAGGATAGAGGATAGGATAGGATAGAGGATAGGATAGGATAGAGGATAGGATAGGATAGAGGATAGGATAGGATAGAGGATAGGATAGGATAGAGGATAGGATAGGATAGGATAGCATAGAGGATAGGATAGGATAGAGGATAGGATAGGATAGAGGATAAGATAGGATAGAGGATAGGATCGGATAGAGGATATGACAGAGGAATGGATAATATAGAGAATAGGATTGGATAGAGGATAGGATAAGTTATAGGATAGGATAGGATAGAGAATAGTATAGGATAGATGTTATTATAGGAAAGAGGATAGGATATGATAGAGGATAGGATAGGATGGAGGATAGGGTAGGATAGAAAAGAGGATAGGATAGATAATATTATAGGATAGATAATATTATAGGAAAGAGGATAGGATATGATAGAGGAAACGATAATATAGAGGATCGGATAGGATAGAGGATTGGATAGGATAAAGGATAGGATATGATATAGGATAGGATAGGATAGAGGACAGGATAGAGAATAGGATAGGCTAGAGGATAGGCTAGAGGATAGGACAGAGGATAGGAGACGATAGAGTATAGGATAGAGGATAGGATAGGATAGAGGATAGGATAGGTTAGAGAATAGTATAGGATAGAGGATAGGATAGGATAGAGGATAGGATAGGATAGCGGATAGGATAGGATAGAGGATAGGATAGGATAGAGGATAGGATAGGATAGAGGATAGGATAGGATAGAGGATAGGATAGGATAGAGGATAGGATATAGGATTGGATAGGATACTATAGAGGATAGGATAGGATAGAATTGAGAATAGGATAGGATAGATGATATTATAGGATAGAGGACAGGATAGGACAGAGGAAACGATATTATAGAGGATAGGATATGATAGAGGATAGGATAGAATAGAGGATAGGATAGGATAGAGGATAGGATAGGATAGAGGATAGGATAGGATAGAGGATGGGATAGGATAGAGGATAGGATAGGATAGAGGATAGGATAGGATAGAGGTTGGGATAGGATAGAGGATAGGATAGGATAGAGGATAGGATAGGATAGAGGATAGGATAGAATAGAGGATAGGATAGGATAGAGGATAGGATAGGATAGATGATATTGTAGGATAGAGGAAGGATAGGACAGAGGATACGATATTATAGAGGATAGGATAGCATAGCGGGAAGGGTAGGATAGAGTATAGGATCGGGGATTGGATAGGATAGGGGATTGGATAGGATAGAGGACAGGAGACGATAGAAGATAGGATAAGTTAGAGGATAGGATAGGATAGAGGATAGGATAGGATAGAGAATAGGGTAGGATAGAGGATAGGATAGGATAGAGGATAGGATAGGATAGAGGATAGGATAGGATAGGATAGAGGATAGGATAGGATAGGATAGAGGATAGGATATGATAGAGGATAGAGGATAGGATAGGATAGACGATAGGATGGGATAGTGAATAGGATAGGATAGATGATATTATGGGATAGAGGATACAATATGATAGAGGATACGATATTATAGAGGGTAGGATAGGGGATTGGATCGGATAGAGGATAGGTGACGATAGACGATAGGATAGTATAGATGACAGGATAGGATAGCAATTAGGACAGGATAGACGATATTATAGGAAAGAGGATAGGATATCATAGAGGATACGATATTATACAGGATAGGATAGGATAGAGGATTCGCATAGGATAGAGGATTGGATAGGATAGAGGATAGGATAGGATAGAGGATAGGATAGGATAGGATAGAGGATGGGATAGGATATAGGATAGGATAGGATAGAGGATAGGATAGGATAGAGGATAGGATAGGATAGAGGATAGGATAGGATAGAGGATAGGATAGGATAGAGGATAGGATAGGATAGAGGATAGGATAGGATAGAGGATAGGATAGGATAGGATAGAGGATAGGACAGGATAGGATAGAGGATAGGATAGGATAGAGGATAGGATGGGATAGAGGATAGGATAGGATAGAGGATAGGTTAGGATAGAGGATAGGAAAGGATAGGCGATTGGATCGCATACATGATAGGATACGATAGAGGATAGGATAAGATAGAGGATATGATAGGATAGAGGATAGGATAGGATAGAGGATAGGATAGGATAGAGGATAGGATAGGATAGGATAGCATAGAGGATAGGATAGGATAGAGGATAGGATAGGATAGAGGATAGGATAGGATAGAGGATAGGATACGTTAGAGGATAGGATAGGATAGAGGATAGGATAGAGGATTGGATAGGATAGAGGATACGTTAGGATAGAGCATAGGATAGAGAATAGGATAGGATAGAGGATACGATAGGGGATTGCATCGGATACAGGATAGGATACGGTAGAGGATAGGATAGGATAGGATAGAGAATAGGATAGGATAGATGATATTATAGGATAGAGGACAGGATAGGATAGAGGATAGTATAGGATAGAGGATAGGATAGAATAGGGGATAGGATACGATAGAGGATAGGATAGGATAGAGAATAGGATATAGGATTGGATAGGATACTATAGAGGATAGGATAGGATAGAATTGAGAATAGGATAGGATAGATGATATTATAGGATAGAGGACAGGATAGGACAGAGGAAACGATATTATAGAGGATAGGATATGATAGAGGATAGGATAGAATAGAGGATAGGATAGGATAGAGGATAGGATAGGATAGAGGATAGGATAGGATAGAGGATGGGATAGGATAGAGGATAGGATAGGATAGAGGATAGGATAGGATAGAGGATGGGATAGGATAGAGGATAGGATAGGATAGAGGATAGGATAGGATAGAGGATAGGATAGAATAGAGGATAGGATAGGATAGAGGATAGGATAGGATAGATGATATTGTAGGATAGAGGAAGGATAGGACAGAGGATACGATATTATAGAGGATAGGATAGCATAGCGGGAAGGGTAGGATAGAGGATAGGATCGGGGATTGGATAGGATAGGGGATTGGATAGGATAGATGACAGGAGACGATAGAGGATAGGATAAGTTAGAGGATAGGATAGGATAGAGGATAGGATAGAATAGAGTATAGTATAGGATAGAGGATAAGATAGGATAGAGGATAGGATAAGTTAGAGGATAGGATAGGATAGAGGATAGGATACGTTAGAGGATAGGATAGGATAGAGGATAGGATAGAGGATTGGATAGGATAGAGGATACGTTAGGATAGAGGATAGGATAGAGAATAGGATAGGATAGAGGATACGATAGGGGTTTGGATCGGATACAGGATAGGATACGGTAGAGGATAGGATAGGATAGGATAGAGAATAGGATAGGATAGATGATATTATAGGATAGAGGACAGGATAGGATAGAGGATAGGATAGGATAGAGGATAGGATAGGATAGAGGATAGGATAGGAGAGAAGGATAGGATAGGATAGAGGATAGGATAGGACGGAGGATAGAATAGGATAGAGGATAGGATAGAATAGGGGATAGGATACGTTAGAGGATAGGATAGGATAGAGAATAGGATATAGGATTGGATAGGATACTATAGAGGATAGGATAGGATAGAATTGAGAATAGGATAGGATAGATGATATTATAGGATAGAGGACAGGATAGGACAGAGGATAGGATAGGATAGAGGATAGGATAGGATAGAGGTTGGGATAGGATACAGGATAGGATAGGATAGAGGGTAGGATAGGATAGAGGATAGGATAGAATAGAGGATAGGATAGGATAGAGGATAGGATAGGATAGATGATATTGTAGGATAGAGGAAGGATAGGACAGAGGATACGATATTATAGAGGATAGGATATGATAGAGGATAGGATAGAATAGAGGATAGGATAGGATAGAGGATAGGATAGGATAGAGGATAGGATAGGATAGAGGATAGGATAGGATAGAGGATAGGATAGGATAGGATAGAGGATAGGACAGGATAGGATAGAGGATAGGATAGGATAGAGGATAGGATGGGATAGAGGATAGGATAGGATAGAGGATAGGTTAGGATAGAGGATAGGAAAGGATAGGCGATTGTATCGCATACATGATAGGATACGATAGATTATAGGATAAGATAGAGGATATGATAGGATAGAGGATAGGATAGGATAGAGGATTGGATCGGATAGAGGATAGGTGACGATAGAGGATAGGATAGTATAGATGACAGGATAGGATAGCAATTAGGATAGGATAGACGATATTATAGGAAAGAGGATAGGATATCATAGAGGATACGATATTATAGAGGATAGGATAGGATAGAGGATCGGATAGGATAGAGGATTGGATAGGATAGAGGATAGGATAGGATAGAGGATAGGATTGGATAGGATAGAAGATAGGATAGGATAGGATAGAGGATAGGATAGGATAGAGGATAGGATAGGATAGAGGATAGGATAGGATAGAGGATAGGATAGGATAGAGGATAGGATAGGATAGAGGATAGGATAGGATAGAGGATAGGATAGGATAGAGGATAGGATAGGATAGAGGATAGGATAGGATAGAGGATAGGATAGGATAGAGGATAGGATAGGATAGGATAGAGGATAGGACAGGATAGGATGGAGGATAGGATAGGATAGAGGTTGGGATAGGATACAGGATAGGATAGGATAGAGGATAGGATAGGATAGATGATATTATGGGATAGAGGATACAATATGATAGAGGATACGATATTATAGAGGGTAGGATAGGGGATTGGATCGGATACAGGATAGGAGACGGTAGAGGATAGGATAGGATAGAGGATTGGATAAATAGAGCATAGGATAGGATAGAGGATAGGATAGGAGAGAAGGATAGGATAGGATAGAGGATAGGATAGAATAGAGGATAGGATAATATAGAGGATAGGATAGGATAGAGGATAGGTTAGGATAGAGGATAGGAAAGGATAGAGGATAGGATAGGATAGAGGATAGGATAGGATATTGGATACGATAGGATTGAGGAATGGATTGGATAGAGGATAGGATAGGATAAAGGATAGGATAGGGTAGATGATAGGATAGGATAGAGGATAGGATAGGATAGAGGGTAGGATAGGATTGAGGATAGGATAGAGAATAGGATAGGATAGAATTGAGGATAGCATAGGATAGAAGATATTATAAGATAGTGGATAGGATAGGATTGAGGATAGGACAGGATAGAGGATAGGATAGGATAGAATTGAGGATAGCATAGGATAGAAGATATTATAAGATAGTGGATAGGATAGGATTGAGGATAGGACAGGATAGAGGATAGGATAGGATAGAGGGTAGGATAGGATAGACGATAGGATAGGATAGAGGATAGGATAGAGGATAGGACAGGATAGAGGATAGGATAGTATAGAGGATATGATAGCATAGAAGATAGGATAGGATTGACGATAGGGTAGGATAGAGGATAGGATAGAGGATAGGATAGGATATAGGGTAGGATAGGGTAGAGGATAGCATGGGATAGATGATATTATAAGATAGTGGATAGGATAGGATTGAGGATAGGATAGGATAGAGGATAGGATACAGGATAGGGTAGGACAGAGGATAGGATAGGGTAGAGGATAGCATAGGATAGATGCTATTATGGGATAGAGGATAGTATAGGATAGAGGATAAGATATTATAGAGGATAGGATAGGGTAGAGGATAGGATAGGATAGAGGATATTATAGGACAGAGGATAGGATAGGATAGAGGATACGATATTATAGGGGATAGGATAGGATAGAGGATAGGATAGGATAGAGGATGGGATAGGATAGAGTACAGGATAGGATAGAGGATAGGATAGGATACAGGATAGGATAGAGGATAGGATAGGATGGAGGATAGGATAGGATAGAGGATAGGATAGGATAGAGGATAGGACAGGATACAGAATAGGATAGGATAGAGGATAGGATAGGGTAGAGGATAGGATAGGATAGAGAATAGGATAGGATAGAGGATAGGATAGGATTGAGGATAGGAATGAGGATAGGATAGAGAATAGGATAGGATAGAATTGAGGATAGCATAGGATAGAGGATAGGATAGGATAGAAGCTAGGAAAGGATAGCGGATAGGATAGAGTATTGGATAGGATATAGGACAGGGTACGATAGAAGCTAGGAAAGGATAGCGGATAGGATAGAGGATTGGATAGGATATAGGACAGGGTACGATAGAGGATAGGATAGGATAGAGGATAGGATAGGTTCGAGGATAGGATAGGATTGAGGATAGGATAGAGGATAGGATAGGATGGAGGATAGGATAGAGGATAGGATAGGATAGAGGATAGAGGATATTATAGGATAGAAGATAGGATAGGATAGAGGATAGGATAGGATAGACGATAAGATAGGATAGAGGATAGGATAGCATAAAGAATAGGATAGGATTGACGATAGGATAGGATAGAGGATAGGATAGAGGATAGGATAGAGGATAGGATAGGATATAGGGTAGGATAGGATAGAGGATAGGATAGGATAGAGGATAGGGTAGGATAGAGAATATAATAGGAAAGCGGATAGGATATGATAGAGGATAGGATAGGATTGAGGACAGGATAAAATAGAGGATAGGATAATATAGAAGATAGGATAGGATAGAGGATAGGGTAGGATAGAGGATAGGATAGGATAGAGGATAGGATAGGATAGAAGATAGGATAGGATAGAGAATAGGATAGGAAACAGGATAGGATAGGATAGTGGATAGGATAGAGGATAGGATATGATAGATGATAGGATAGGATAGAGGATAGGATAGAACAGAGGATAGGATAGGGGATTTGATAGGATAGAGGATAGGATAGGATAGAAGATAGGATAGGATAGAGGATAGGATAGGATAGAGGATAGGATAGGATAGAGGATAGGATAGGATAGGATAGAGGATAGGATAGGATAGAGGATAGGATAGACGATAGGATAGGATAGAGGATAGTATAGGATAAAGGATAGGATAGGATAGAGGATAAGATAGGATAGAGGATTGGATAGGATACAGGAAAGGATAGGATTGAGGATAGATAATAGGATAGGATAGAGGATAGGATAGAGAATAGGATAGAGGATAGGATAGAGTATAGGAACGGATAGATGATATTATAGGATAGAGTGTACGATATTATAGAGGATAGGATAGGATAGAGGACAAGATAGGATAGAGGATTGGATAGGATACAGGAAAGGTTAGGATTAAGGATAGATGATAGGATAGGATAGAGGATTGGATAGGATACGGGATAGGATAGGATAGAGGATAGGATAGGGGATTTGATAGGATAGAGTATAGGATAGGATAGAAGATAGGATAGGATAGAGCATAGGATAGGATAGAGGATAGGAAAGGATAGAGGATAGGATAAGATAGAGGATAGGATAGGATAGAGGATAGGATAGTTTAGAGGATAGGATAGGATAGAGGATAGGATAGGACAGAGGATAGGATAGGGGATTTGATAGGATAGAGGATAGGATAGGATAGAAGATAGGATAGGATAGAGGATAGGATAGGATAGAGGATAGGATAGGATAGAGGATAGGATAGGATAGGATAGAGGATAGGATAGGATAGAGGATAGGATAGACGATAGGATAGGATAGAGGATAGGATAGGATAAAGGATAGGATAGGATAGAGGATTGGATAGGATAGAGGATAGGAAAGGATAGAGGATAGGATAGGATAGAGGATTGGATAGGATACAGTATAGGTTAGGATAGAGAATAGGAACGGATAGATGATATTATAGCATAGAGGATAGGATATGATAGAGTATACGATATTATAGAGGGTAGGATAGGATAGAGGATTGGATAGGATAGAGGATAGGAAAGGATAGAGGATAGGATAGAGGATAGGATAGAGGATAGGATAGGATAGAGGATAGGATAGGATAGAGGATAGGATAGGATAGAGGATAGGATAGGATAGAGGATAGGATAGGATAGAGGATAGGATAGGATAGAGGATAGGATAGGATAGAGGATAGGATAGGATAGAGGATGGGATAGGATAGAGGATAGGATATTATAGAGGACAGGATACGATAGAGGATAGGATAGGATAGAGGATAGGATAGGATGGAGGATAGGATAGGATGGAGGATAGGATAAGATAGAGGATAGGATAGGATATAGGATAGGATAGAGGGTACGATAGAGGATAGGATAGGATAGAGGATAGGATAGTTTAGAGGATAGGATAGGATAAAGGATAGGATAGGACAGAGGATAGGATAGGGGATTTGATAGGATAGAGGATAGGATAGGATAGAAGATAGGATAGGATAGAGGATAGGATAGGATAGAGGATAGGATAGGATAGAGGATAGGATAGGATAGAGGATAGGATAGGATAGAGGATAGGATAGGATAGAGGATAGGATAGGATAGAGGATAGGATAGGATAGAGGATAGGATAGGATAGAGGATAGGATAGGATAGAGGATAGGATAGGATAGAGGATAGGATAGGATAGTGGACAGGATACGATAGAGGATAGGATAGGATAGAGGATAGGATAGGATGGAGGATAGGATAGGATAGAGGATAGGATAATATAGAGGATAGGATAGGATATAGGATAGGATAGAGGATAGGATAGAGGATAGGATAGGATAGAGGATAGGATAGTTTAGAGGATAGGATAGGATAAAGGATAGGATAGGACAGAGGATAGGATAGGGGATTTGATAGGATAGAGGATAGGATAGGATAGAAGATAGGATAGGATAGAGGATAGGATAGGATAGAGGATAGGATAGGATAGAGGATAGGATCGGATAGGATAGTGGATAGGATAGGATAGAGGATAGGATAGACGATAGGATAGGATAGAAGATAGGATAGGATAGAGGATAGAATAGGATAGAGGATAGGATATGATAGAGAATAGGATAGGATAGGATATATGATAGGATAGACGATAGGATAGGATAGAGGATAGGGTAGGATAAAGGATAGGATAGGGTAGAGGATAGGATAGGATAGAGGATAGGATAGGATAGAGGATAGGATAGGATAGAGGATAGGATAGGATAGGATAGAGGATAGGATAGACGATAGGATAGACGATAGGATAGGATAGAGGATAGTATAGGATAAAGGATAGGATAGGATAGAGGATAAGATAGGATAGAGGATTGGATAGGATACAGGAAAGGATAGGATTGAGGATAGATAATAGGATAGGATAGAGGATAGGATAGAGAATAGGATAGAGGATAGGATAGAGTATAGGAACGGATAGATGATATTATAGGATAGAGTGTACGATATTATAGAGGATAGGATAGGATAGAGGACAAGATAGGATAGAGGATTGGATAGGATACAGGAAAGGTTAGGATTAAGGATAGATGATAGGATAGGATAGAGGATTGGATAGGATACGGGATAGGATAGGATAGAGGATAGGATAGGGGATTTGATAGGATAGAGGATAGGATAGGATAGAAGATAGGATAGGATAGAGCATAGGATAGGATAGAGGATAGGAAAGGATAGAGGATAGGATAAGATAGAGGATAGGATAGGATACAGGATAGGATAGTTTAGAGGATAGGATAGGATAGAGGATAGGATAGGACAGAGGATAGGATAGGGGATTTGATAGGATAGAGGATAGGATAGGATAGAAGATAGGATGGGATAGAGGATAGGATAGGATAGAGGATAGGATAGGATAGAGGATAGGATAGGATAGGATAGAGGATAGGATAGGATAGAGGATAGGATAGACGATAGGATAGGATAGAGGATAGGATAGGATAAAGGATAGGATAGGATAGAGGATTGGATAGGATAGAGGATAGGAAAGGATAGAGGATAGGATAGGATAGAGGATTGGATAGGATACAGTATAGGTTAGGATAGAGAATAGGAACGGATAGATGATATTATAGCATAGAGGATAGGATATGATAGAGTATACGATATTATAGAGGGTAGGATAGGATAGAGGATTGGATAGGATAGAGGATAGGAAAGGATAGAGGATAGGATAGAGGATAGGATAGAGGATAGGATAGGATAGAGGATAGGATAGGATAGAGGATAGGATAGGATAGAGGATAGGATAGGATAGAGGATAGGATAGGATAGAGGATAGGATAGGATAGAGGATAGGATAGGATAGAGGATAGGATAGGATAGAGGATGGGATAGGATAGAGGATAGGATATTATAGAGGACAGGATACGATAGAGGATAGGATAGGATAGAGGATAGGATAGGATGGAGGATAGGATAGGATGGAGGATAGGATAAGATAGAGGATAGGATAGGATATAGGATAGGATAGAGGGTACGATAGAGGATAGGATAGGATAGAGGATAGGATAGTTTAGAGGATAGGATAGGATAAAGGATAGGATAGGACAGAGGATAGGATAGGGGATTTGATAGGATAGAGGATAGGATAGGATAGAAGATAGGATAGGATAGAGGATAGGATAGGATAGAGGATAGGATAGGATAGAGGATAGGATAGGATAGAGGATAGGATAGGATAGAGGATAGGATAGGATAGAGGATAGGATAGGATAGAGGATAGGATAGGATAGAGGATAGGATAGGATAGAGGATAGGATAGGATAGAGGATAGGATAGGATAGAGGATAGGATAGGATAGTGGACAGGATACGATAGAGGATAGGATAGGATAGAGGATAGGATAGGATGGAGGATAGGATAGGATAGAGGATAGGATAATATAGAGGATAGGATAGGATATAGGATAGGATAGAGGATAGGATAGAGGATAGGATAGGATAGAGGATAGGATAGTTTAGAGGATAGGATAGGATAAAGGATAGGATAGGACAGAGGATAGGATAGGGGATTTGATAGGATAGAGGATAGGATAGGATAGAAGATAGGATAGGATAGAGGATAGGATAGGATAGAGGATAGGATAGGATAGAGGATAGGATCGGATAGGATAGTGGATAGGATAGGATAGAGGATAGGATAGACGATAGGATAGGATAGAAGATAGGATAGGATAGAGGATAGAATAGGATAGAGGATAGGATATGATAGAGAATAGGATAGGATAGGATATATGATAGGATAGACGATAGGATAGGATAGAGGATAGGGTAGGATAAAGGATAGGATAGGGTAGAGGATAGGATAGGATAGAGGATAGGATAGGATAGAGGATAGGATAGGATAGAGGATAGGATAGGATAGGATAGAGGATAGGATAGACGATAGGATAGACGATAGGATAGGATAGAGGATAGTATAGGATAAAGGATAGGATAGGATAGAGGATAAGATAGGATAGAGGATTGGATAGGATACAGGAAAGGATAGGATTGAGGATAGATAATAGGATAGGATAGAGGATAGGATAGAGAATAGGATAGAGGATAGGATAGAGTATAGGAACGGATAGATGATATTATAGGATAGAGTGTACGATATTATAGAGGATAGGATAGGATAGAGGACAAGATAGGATAGAGGATTGGATAGGATACAGGAAAGGTTAGGATTAAGGATAGATGATAGGATAGGATAGAGGATTGGATAGGATACGGGATAGGATAGGATAGAGGATAGGATAGGGGATTTGATAGGATAGAGGATAGGATAGGATAGAAGATAGGATAGGATAGAGCATAGGATAGGATAGAGGATAGGAAAGGATAGAGGATAGGATAAGATAGAGGATAGGATAGGATACAGGATAGGATAGTTTAGAGGATAGGATAGGATAGAGGATAGGATAGGACAGAGGATAGGATAGGGGATTTGATAGGATAGAGGATAGGATAGAATAGAAGATAGGATGGGATAGAGGATAGGATAGGATAGAGGATAAGATAGGATAGAGGATAGGATAGGATAGGATAGAGGATAGGATAGGATAGAGGATAGGATAGACGATAGGATAGGATAGAGGATAGGATAGGATAAAGGATAGGATAGGATAGAGGATTGGATAGGATAGAGGATAGGAAAGGATAGAGGATAGGATAGGATAGAGGATTGGATAGGATACAGTATAGGTTAGGATAGAGAATAGGAACGGATAGATGATATTATAGCATAGAGGATAGGATATGATAGAGTATACGATATTATAGAGGGTAGGATAGGATAGAGGATTGGATAGGATAGAGGATAGGAAAGGATAGAGGATAGGATAGAGGATAGGATAGAGGATAGGATAGAGGATAGGATAGGATAGAGGATAGGATAGGATAGAGGATAGGATAGGATAGAGGATAGGATAGGATAGAGGATAGGATAGGATAGAGGATAGGATAGGATAGAGGATAGGATAGGATAGAGGATAGGATAGGATAGAGGATAGGATAGGATAGAGGATAGGATAGGATAGAGGATAGGATAGGATAGAGGATAGGATATTATAGAGGACAGGATACGATAGAGGATAGGATAGGATAGAGGATAGGATAGGATGGAGGATAGGATAGGATGGAGGATAGGATAAGATAGAGGATAGGATAGGATATAGGATAGGATAGAGGGTACGATAGAGGATAGGATAGGATAGAGGATAGGATAGTTTAGAGGATAGGATAGGATAAAGGATAGGATAGGACAGAGGATAGGATAGGGGATTTGATAGGATAGAGGATAGGATAGGATAGAAGATAGGATAGGATAGAGGATAGGATAGGATAGAGGATAGGATAGGATAGAGGATAGGATCGGATAGGATAGTGGATAGGATAGGATAGAGGACAGGATAGGATAGAGGATAGGATAGGATAGAGGATAGGATAGGATGGAGGATAGGATAGGATAGAGGATAGGATAAGATAGAGGATAGGATAGGATAGAGGATAGGATAGAGGATAGGATAGGATAGAGGATAGGATAGTTTAGAGGATAGGATAGGATAGAGGATAGGATAGGACAGAGGATAGGATAGGGGATTTGATAGGATAGAGGATAGGTTAGGATAGAAGACAGGATAGGATAGAAGATAGGATAGGATAGAGCATAGGATAGGATAGAGGATAGGAAAGGATAGAGGATAGGATAAGATAGAGGATAGGATAGGATAGAGGATAGGATAGATTAGAGGATAGGATAGAGGATAGGATAGTTTAGAGGATAGGATAGGATAGAGGATAGGATAGGACAGAGGATAGGATAGGGGATTTGATAGGATAGAGGATAGGATAGGATAGAAGATAGGATAGGATAGAGGATAGGATAGGATAGAGGATAGGATAGGATAGAGGATAGGATAGGATAGGATAGAGGATAGGATAGGATAGAGGATAGGATAGACGATAGGATAGGATAGATGATAGGATAGGATAAAGGATAGGATAGGATAGAGGATTGGATCGGATAGAGGATAGGAAAGGATAGAGGATAGGATAGGATAGAGGATTGGATAGGATACAGGAAAGGATAGGATTGAGGATAGATGATAGGATAGGATAGAGGATTGGATAGGATACAGGATAGGTTAGGATAGAGAATAGGAACGGATAGATGATATTATAGCATAGAGGATAGGATATGATAGAGTATACGATATTATAGAGGGTAGGATAGGATAGAGGATTGGATAGGATAGAGGATAGGAAAGGATAGAGGATAGGTTAGAGGATAGGATAGGATAGAGGATAGGATAGGATAGAGGATAGGATAGGATAGAGGATAGGATAGGATAGAGGATAGGATAGGATAGAGGATAGGATAGGATAGAGGGTAGGATAGGATAGAGGATAGGATAGGATAGAGGATAGGATAGGATAGAGGATAGGATAGAATAGAGGATAGGATAGGATAGAGGATAGGATAGGATAGAGGATAGGATAGGATAGAGGATAGGATAGGATAGAGGATAGGTTAGGATAGTGGACAGGATACGATAGAGGATAGGATAGGATAGAGGATAGGATAGGATGGAGGATAGGATAGGATAGAGGATAGGATAGTATAGAGGATAGGATAGGATATAGGATAGGATAGAGGATAGGATAGAGGATAGGATAGGATAGAGGATAGGATAGTTTAGAGGATAGGATAGGATAAAGGATAGGATAGGACAGAGGATAGGATAGGGGATTTGATAGGATAGAGGATAGGATAGGATAGAAGATAGGATAGGATAGAGGATAGGATAGGATAGAGGATAGGATAGGATAGAGGATAGGGTCGGATAGGATAGTGGATAGGATAGGATAGAGGATAGGATAGACGATAGGATAGGATAGATGATAGGATAGGATAGAGGATAGGATAGGATAGAGGATAGGATAGGATAGAGAATAGGATAGGATAGGATATATGATAGGATAGACGATAGGATAGGATAGAGGATAGGGTAGGATAAAGGATAGGATAGGGTAGAGGATTGGATAGGATAGACGATAGGAAAGGATAGAGGATAGGATAGGATAGAGGATTGGATAGGATACAGGAAAGGATAGGATTGAGGATAGATAATAGGATATTATAGAGGATAGGATAGAGAATAGGATAGAGGATAGGATAGAGAATAGGAACGGATAGATGATATTATAGGATAGAGTGTACGATATTATAAAGGATAGGATAGGATAGAAGACAGGATATGATAGAGGATTGGATAGGATACAGGAAAGGATAGGATTAAGGATAGATGATAGGATAGGATAGAGGATTGGATAGGATACGGGATAGGATAGGATAGAGGATTGGATCGGATAGAGGATAGGAAAGGATAGAGGATAGGATAGGATAGAGGATTGGATAGGATACAGGAAAGGATAGGATTGAGGATAGATGATAGGATAGGATAGAGGATTGGATAGGATACAGGATAGGTTAGGATAGAGAATAGGAACGGATAGATGATATTATAGCATAGAGGATAGGATATGATAGAGTATACGATATTATAGAGGGTAGGATAGGATAGAGGATAGGAAAGGATAGAGGATAGGATAGAGGGTAGGATAGGATAGAGGACAGGATACGATAGAGGATAGGATAGGATAGAGGATAGGATAGGATGGAGGATAGGATAGGATAGAGGATAGGATAATATAGAGGATAGGATAGGATATAGGATAGGATAGAGGATAGGATAGAGGATAGGATAGGATAGAGGATAGGATAGTTTAGAGGATAGGATAGGATAAAGGATAGGATAGGACAGAGGATAGGATAGGGGATTTGATAGGATAGAGGATAGGATAGGATAGAAGATAGGATAGGATAGAGGATAGGATAGGATAGAGGATAGGATAGGATAGAGGATAGGATCGGATAGGATAGTGGATAGGATAGGATAGAGGATAGGATAGACGATAGGATAGGATAGAAGATAGGATAGCATAGAGGATAGGATAGGATAGAGGATAGGATAGGATAGAGAATAGGATAGGATAGGATAGATGATAGGATAGACGATAGGATAGGATAGAGGATAGGGTAGGATAAAGGATAGGATAGGGTAGAGGATTGGATAGGATACAGGAAAGGATAGGATTGAGGATAGATAATAGGATATTATAGAGGATAGGATAGAGAATAGGATAGAGGATAGGATAGAGAATAGGAACGGATAGATGATATTATAGGATAGAGTGTACGATATTATAAAGGATAGGATAGGATAGAAGACAGGATATGATAGAGGATTGGATAGGATACAGGAAAGGATAGGATTAAGGATAGATGATAGGATAGGATAGAGGATTGGATAGGATACGGGATAGGATAGGATAGAGGATAGGATAGGGGATTTTATAGGATAGAGGATAGGATAGGATAGAGGATAGGATAGGATAGAGGATAGGATAGGATAGAGGATAGGATAGACGATAGGATAGGATAGAGGATAGGATAGGATAGAGGATAGGATAGGATAGAGGATAGGATAGGATAGAGGACAGGATAGGATAGAGGATTGGATAGGATACACGAAAGGATAGGATTGAGGATAGATGATAGGATACACGAAAGGATAGGATTGAGGATAGATGATAGGATAGGATAGTGGACAGGATAGGATAGAGGATAGGATAGGATAGAGGATAGGATAGGATGGAGGATAGGATAGGATAGAGGATAGGATACGATAGAGGATAGGATAGGATAGAGGATAGGATAGAGGATAGGATAGAGGATAGGATAGGATAGAGGATAGGATAGTTTAGAGGATAGGATAGGATAGAGGATAGGATAGGACAGAGGATAGGATAGGGGATTTGATAGGATAGAGGATAGGATAGGATAGAAGATAGGATAGGATAGAGGATAGGATAGGATAGAGGATAGGATAGAATAGAGGATAGGATAGGATAGAGGATTGGATAGAGGATAGGATAGGATAGAGGATATTATAGAATAGAGGATATGATAGGATAGAGGATAGGATAGGATAGAGGATTGGATAGGATAGAGGATAGATGATAGTATATTATAGAGGATTGGATAGGATACAGGATAGGATAGGATAGAGGATAGGTTAGGGGATTTGATAGGATAGAGGATAGGATAGGATAGAAGATAGGATAGGATAGAGTATAGGATATGTTAGAGGATAGGATAGGATATGATAGAGGATAGGATAGGATAGAGGATAGGATAGGGTAGAGGATAGGATAGAACAGAGGATAGGATGTGGGATTTGATAGGATAGAGGATAGGATAGGATAGAAGATAGGATAGAGGATAGGATAGTATAGAAGATAGGATAGAGGATAGGATAGGATAGAAGATAGGATAGGATAGAGGATAGGATAGGATAGAGGATAGGATAGGATAGAGGATAGGATAGGATAGAGGATAGGATAGGGTAGAGGATAGGATAGAACAGAGGATAGGATAGGGGATTTGATAGGATAGAGGATAGGATAGGATAGAAGATAGGATAGGATAGAGGATAGGATAGGATAGAGGATAGGATAGGATAGGATAGTGGATAGGATAGGATAGAGGATAGGATAGACGATAGGATAGGATAGAAGATAGGATAGGATAGAGGATAGGATAGAGGATAGGATAGGATAGAGGATAGGATAGGATAGAGGACAGGATAGGATAGAGGATTGGATAGGATACACGAAAGGATAGAATTGAGGATAGATGATAGGATAGGATAGAGGACAGGATAGGATAGAGGATAGGATAGGATAGAGGATAGGATAGGGTAGAGGATAGGATAGACGATAGGATAGGATAGAGGATAGGATAGGATAGAGGATAGGATAGGACAGAGGATAGGATAGGGGATTTGATAGGATAGAGGATAGGAGAGGATAGAAGATAAGATAGGATAGAGGATAGGATAGGATAGAGGGTAGGATAGGGTAGAGGATAGGATAGGATAGGATAGAGGATAGGATAGGATAGAGGATAGGATAGACGATAGGATAGGATAGATGATAGGATAGGATAAAGGATAGGATAGGATAGAGGATTGGATCGGATAGAGGATAGGAAAGGATAGAGGATAGGATAGGATAGAGGATCGGATAGGATACAGGAAAGGATAGGATTGAGGATAGATGATAGGATAGGATAGAGGATTGGATAGGATACAGGATAGGTTAGGATAGAGAATAGGAACGGATAGATGATATTATAGCATAGAGGATAGGATATGATAGAGGATAGGATAGGATAGAGGATAGGATAGGGTAGAGGATAGGATACGATAGAGGATAGGATAGGATAGAGGATTGGATAGATGATAGGATAGGATAGAGGATAGGATAGGATAGAGGATAGGATCGGATAGGATAGTGGATAGGATAGGATAGAGGATAGGATAGACGATAGGATAGGATAGAAGATAGGATAGGATAGAGGATAGGATAGGATAGGATAGAGGATAGGATACGATAGAGGATAGGATAGGATAGAGGATAGGATAGGATAGAGGATAGGATAGGATAGAGGATAGGATAGGATAGGATAGGATAGAGGATAGGATAGACGATAGGATAGGATAGAAGATAGTATAGGATAAAGGATAGGATAGGATAGAGGATTGGATAGGATAGAGGCTAGAATAGGATAGAGGATAGGATAGGATAGAGAATTGGATAGGATACAGGAAAGGATAGGATTGAGGATAGATAATAGGATAGGATAGAGGATAGGATAGAGAATAGGATAGAGGATAGGATAGAGAATAGGAACGGATAGATGATATTAGAGGATAGAGTGTACGATATTATAGAGGATAGGATAGGATAGAGGACAGGATAGGATAGAGGATTGGATAGGATACACGAAAGGATAGGATTAAGGATAGATGATAGGATAGGATAGAGGATTGGATAGGATACGGGATAGGATAGATTAGAGGATAGGACAGAGGATAGGATAGTTTAGAGGATAGGATAGGATAGAGGATAGGATAGGACAGAAGATAGGATAGGGGATTTGATAGGATAGAGGATAGGATAGGATAGAAGATAGGATAGGATAGAGGATAGGATAGGATAGAGGATAGGATAGGATAGAGGATAGGATAGGATAGGATAGAGGATAGGATAGGATAGAGGATAGGATAGGATAGAGGATAGGATAGGATAGAGGATAGGATAGGATAGAGGATAGGATAGGATAGAGGATAGGATAGGATAGAGGATAGGATAGGATAGAGGATAGGATAGGATAGAGGATAGGATATTATAGAGGACAGGATACGATAGAGGATAGGATAGGATAGAGGATAGGATAGGATGGAGGATAGGATAGGATGGAGGATAGGATAAGATAGAGGATAGGATAGGATATAGGATAGGATAGAGGGTAGGATAGAGGATAGGATAGGATAGAGGATAGGATAGTTTAGAGGATAGGATAGGATAAAGGATAGGATAGGACAGAGGATAGGATAGGGGATTTGATAGGATAGAGGATAGGATAGGATAGAAGATAGGATAGGATAGAGGATAGGATAGGATAGAGGATAGGATAGGATAGAGGATAGGATCGGATAGGATAGTGGATAGGATAGGATAGAGGACAGGATAGGATAGAGGATAGGATAGGATAGAGGATAGGATAGGATGGAGGATAGGATAGGATAGAGGATAGGATAAGATAGAGGATAGGATAGGATAGAGGATAGGATAGAGGATAGGATAGGATAGAGGATAGGATAGTTTAGAGGATAGGATAGGATAGAGGATAGGATAGGACAGAGGATAGGATAGGGGATTTGATAGGATAGAGGATAGGTTAGGATAGAAGATAGGATAGGATAGAAGATAGGATAGGATAGAGCATAGGATAGGATAGAGGACAGGAAAGGATAGAGGATAGGATAAGATAGAGGATAGGATAGGATAGAGGATAGGATAGATTAGAGGATAGGATAGAGGAGAGGATACGATAGAGGATAGGATAGGATAGAGGATAGGATAGGATGGAGGATAGGATAGGATAGGATAGATGATAGGATAGACGATAGGATAGGATAGAGGATAGGATAGAGGATAGGATAGAGGATAGGATAGGATAGAGGATAGGATAGTTTAGAGGATAGGATAGGATAGAGGATAGGATAGAGGATAGGATAGAGGATAGGATAGGATAGAAGATAGGATAGGATAGAGGATAGGATAGGATAGAGGATAGGATAGAATAGAGGATAGGATAGGATAGAGGATTGGATAGAGGATAGGATAGGATAGAGGATATTATAGAATAGAGGATATGATAGGATAGAGGATAGGATAGGATAGAGGATTGGATATGATAGAGGATAGATGATAGTATATTATAGAGGATTGGATAGGATACAGGATAGGATAGGATAGAGGATAGGTTAGGGGATTTGATAGGATAGAGGATAGGATAGGATAGAAGATAGGATAGGATAGAGTATAGGATATGATAGAGGATAGGATAGGATATGATAGAGGATAGGATAGGATAGAGGATAGGATAGGGTAGAGGATAGGATAGAACAGAGGATAGGATGTGGGATTTGATAGGATAGAGGATAGGATAGGATAGAAGATAGGATAGAGGATAGGATAGGATAGAAGATAGGATAGGATAGAGGATAGGATAGGATAGAGGATAGGATAGGATAGAGGATAGGATAGGATAGAGGATAGGATAGGTTGGGGATAGGATAGGGGATTTGATAGGATAGAGGATAGGATAGGATAGAAGATAGGATAGGATAAAGGATAGGATAGGATAGAGGATTGGATCGGATAGAGGATAGGAAAGGATAGAGGATAGGATAGGATAGAGGATCGGATAGGATACAGGAAAGGATAGGATTGAGGATAGATGATAGGATAGGATAGAGGATTGGATAGGATACAGGATAGGTTAGGATAGAGAATAGGAACGGATAGATGATATTATAGCATAGAGGATAGGATATGATAGAGGATAGGATAGGATAGAGGATAGGATAGGGTAGAGGATAGGATACGATAGAGGATAGGATAGGATAGAGGATTGGATAGATGATAGGATAGGATAGAGGATAGGATAGGATAGAGGATAGGATCGGATAGGATAGTGGATAGGATAGGATAGAGGATAGGATAGACGATAGGATAGGATAGAAGATAGGATATGATAGAGGATAGGATAGGATAGAGGATAGGATAGGATAGAGGATAGGATAGGATAGAGGATAGGATAGGATAGAGGATAGGATAGGATAGAGGATAGGATAGGATAGGATAGAGGATAGGATACGATAGAGGATAGGATAGGATAGAGGATAGGATAGGATAGAGGATAGGATAGGATAGAGGATAGGATAGGATAGGATAGGATAGGATAGAGGATAGGATAGACGATAGGATAGGATAGAAGATAGTATAGGATAAAGGATAGGATAGGATAGAGGATTGGATAGGATAGAGGCTAGAATAGGATAGAGGATAGGATAGAGAATAGGAACGGATAGATGATATTATAGCATAGAGGATAGGATATGATAGAGGATAGGATAGGATAGAGGCTAGAATAGGATAGAGGATAGGATAGAGAATAGGAACGGATAGATGATATTAGAGGATAGAGTGTACGATATTATAGAGGATAGGATAGGATAGAGGACAGGGTAGGATAGAGGATTGGATAGGATACACGAAAGGATAGGATTAAGGATAGATGATAGGATAGGATAGAGGATTGGATAGGATAGAGGATTGGATAGAGGATAGGATAGGATAGAGGATATTATAGAATAGAGGATATGATAGGTTAGAGGATAGGATAGGATAGAGGATTGGACAGGATAGAGGATAGATGATAGTATATTATAGAGGATTGGATAGGATAGAGGATAGATGATAGTATATTATAGAGGATTGGATAGGATACAGGATAGGATAGGATAGAGGATAGGTTAGGGGATCTGATAGGATAGAGGATAGGATAGGATAGAAGATAGGATAGGATAGAGTATAGGATATGATAGAGGATAGGATAGGATATGATAGAGGATAGGATAGGATAGAGGATAGGATAGGGTAGAGGATAGGATAGAACAGAGGATAGGATATGGGATTTGATAGGATAGAGGATAGGATAGGATAGAAGATAGGATAGGATAGAGGATAGGATAGGATAGAGGATAGGACAGGATAGAGGATAGGATAGGATAGAGGATAGGATAGGGTAGAGGATAGGATAGAACAGAGGATAGGATACGGGATTTGATAGGATAGAGGATAGGATAGGATAGAAGATAGGATAGGATAGAGGATAGGATAGGATAGAGGATAGGATAGGATAGAAGATAGGATAGGATAGAGGATAGGATAGGATAGACGATAGGATAGGATAGAAGATAGGATAGGATAGACGATAGGATAGGATAGAGGATAGGATAGGATAGAGGACAGGATAGGATAGAGCATTGGATAGGATACACGAAAGGATAGGATTGAGGATAGATAATAGGATAGGATAGAGGACAGGATAGGATAGAGGATAGGATAGGATAGAGGATAGGATAGGATAGAGGATAGGATAGACGATAGGATAGGATAGAGGATAGGATAGGATAGAGGATGGGATAGGATAGAGGATAGGATAGGATAGAGGACTGGATAGGATAGAGGATTGGATAGGATACACGAAAGAATAGGATTGAGGATAGATGATAGGATAGGATAGAGGACAGGATAGGATAGTGGATAGGATAGGATAGAGGATAGGATAGGATGGAGGATAGGATAGGATAGAGGATACGATAAGATAGAGGATAGGATAGGATAGAGGATAGGATAGAGGATAGGATAGAGGATAGGATAGGATAGAGGATATTATAGAATAGAGGATATGATAGGATAGAGGATAGGATAGGATAGAGGATTGGATAGGATAGAGGATAGATGATAGTATAGGATAGAGGATTGGATAGGATACTGGATAGGATAGGATAGAGGATAGGTTGGGGGATTTGATAGGATAGAGGATAGGATAGGATAGAAGATAGGATAGGATAGAGGATAGGATAGAGGATAGGATAGAGGATAGGATAGAGGATAGGATATGATAGAGGATAGGATAGGATATGATAGAGGATAGGATAGGATAGAGGATAGGATAGGGTAGAGGATAGGATAGAACAGAGGATAGGATATGGGATTTGATAGGATAGAGGATAGGATAGGATAGAAGATAGGATAGGATAGAGGATAGGATAGGATAGAGGATAGGATAGGATAGAGGATAGGATAGGATAGGATAGTGGATAGGATAGGATAGAGGATAGGATAGACGATAGGATAGGATAGAAGATAGGATAGGATAGAGGATAGGATAGGATAGAGGATAGGATAGGATAGAGAATAGGATAGGGTAGAGGATAGGATACGATAGAGGATAGGATAGGATAGAGGATTGGATAGATGATAGGATAGGATAGACGATATTATAGGATAGAGGATGTGATAGGATAGAGGATAGGATAGGATAGAGGATTGGATAGGATAGAGGATAGATGATAGGATAGGATAGAGGATTGGATAGGATACAGGATAGGATAGGATAGAGGATAGGATAGGATAGAGGATAGGATAGTCTAGAGGATAGGATAGGATAGAGGATAGTATAGAGGATAGGATAGGATAGAGGACAGGATAGGATAGAGGATAGGATAGGGTAGAGGATAGGATAGGACAGAGGATAGGATAGGGGATTTGATAGGATAGGATAGAGGATAGGCTAGGATAGAGGATAGGATAGAGGATAGGATAGGATAGAGGATAGGATAGGATAAAGGATAGGATAGGATAGAGGATTGGATAGGATAGAGGATAGGAAAGGATAGAGGATTGGATAGGATACAGGAAAGGATAGGATAGAGGATAGATAATAGGATAGGATAGAGGATAGGATAGAGAATAGGATAGGATAGAGGATAGGATAGAGAATAGGAACGGATAGATGATATTATAGGATAGAGGATAGGATATGATAGAGTATACGATATTATAGAGGGTAGGATAGGATAGAGCATAGGATAGGGGATTGGATAGGATAGGATAGAGGATAGGCTAGGATAGAGGATAGGCTAGGATAGAGGATAGGATAGAGGATAGGATAGGATAGAGGACAGGATAGGATAGAGGATAGGATAGGATTGAGGATAGATGATAGGATAGAGGATAGGATAGGATAGAGGATAGGATTGACGATAGGATAGGATAGAGGATAGGATAGGATAGAGGATAGGATAGGATAGAGTATTGGATAGGATACGGGATAGGATAGGATAGAGGATAGGATAGGATAGAGGGTAGGATAAGATAGAGGATTGGATAGGATACAGGATAGGATAGGATAGAGGATAGGATAGGATAGAGGATAGGATAGTTTAGAGGATAGGATAGGATAGAGGATAGGATAGGACAGAGGATAGGATAGGGGATTTGATAGGATAGAGGATAGGATAGGATAGAAGATAGGATAGGATAGAGGATAGGATAGGATAGAGGATAGGATAGAATAGAGGATAGGATAGGATAGAGGATTGGATAGAGGATAGGATAGGATAGAGGATATTATAGAATAGAAGATATGATAGGATAGAGGATAGGATAGGATAGAGGATAGGATAGGATAGAGGATAGGATAGGATAGAGGATAGGATAGGATAGAGGATAGGATAGGATAGAGGATAGGATAGGATAGAGGATAGGATAGGATAGAGGATAGGATAGGATAGAGGATAGGATAGGATAGAGGATAGGATAGGATAGAGGATAGGATAGGATAGAGGATAGGATAGGATAGAGGATAGGATAGGATAGGATAGGATAGAGGATAGGATAGGATAGAGGATAGGATAGACGATAGGATAGGATAGAAGATAGGATAGGATAGAGGATAGGATAGGATAGAGGATAGGATAGGATAGGATAGAGGATAGGATAGGATAGAATATAGGATAGGATAGAGGATAGGATAGACGATAGGATAGGATAGAAGATAGGATAGGATAGAGGATAGGATAGGATAGAGGATAGGATAGCATAGAGGATAGGGTAGGATAGGATAGAGGATAGGATAGGATAGAGGATAGGATAGACGATAGGATAGGATAGAGGATAGGATAGACGATAGGATAGGATAGAGGATAGTATAGGATAAAGGATAGGATAGGATAGAGGATTGGATAGGATAAAGGATAGAATAGGAAAGAGGATAGGATAGGATAGAAGATAGGATAGGATAGAGGATAGGAAAGGATAGAGGATAGGATAGGATAGAGGATTGGATGGGATACAGGAAAGGATAGGATTAAGGATAGATAATAGGATAGGATAGATGATAGGATAGAGAATAGGATAGAGGATAGGATAGAGAATAGGATAGAGGATAGGATAGAGAATAGGAACGGATAGATGATATTATAGGATAGAGGATAGGATATGATAGAGTATACAATATTATAGAGGGTAGGATAGGATAGAGCATAGGATAGGGGAATGGATAGGATAGGATACAGGATAGGCTAGCATAGAGGATAGGATAGACGATGGGATAGGATAGAAGATAGGATAGGATAGAGGATAGGATAGGATAGAGGATAGGATAGGATAGGATAGAGGATAGGATAGGATAGAGGATAGGATAGGATAGGATAGAGGATAGGATAGGATAGAGGATAGGATAGGATAGAGGATAGGATAGGATAGAGGATAGGATAGGATAGGATAGTGGATAGGATAGGATAGAGGATAGGATAGACGATAGGATAGGATAGAAGATAGGATAGGAAAGAGGATAGGATAGGATAGAGGATAGGATAGGATAGAGAATAGGATAGGATAGGATAGATGATAGCATGGACGATAGGATAGGATAGAGGATAGGATGGGATAAAGGATAGGATAGGATAGAGGATTGGATAGGATAGAGGATAGGAAAGGATAGAGAATAGGATAGAGGATAGGATAGAGGATAGGATAGAGAATAGGTTAGGATACAGAATAGGAACGGATAGATCATATTATAGGATAGAGGATAGGATATGATAGAGTATAGGATAGGATAGAGGATAGGATAGGGTAGAGGATAGGATACGATAGAGGATAGGATAGGATAGAGGATTGGATAGATGATAGGATAGGATAGACGATATTATAGGATAGAGGATGTGATAGGATAGAGGATAGGATAGGATAGAGGATTGGATAGGATAGAGGATAGATGATAGGATAGGATAGAGGATTGGATAGGATACAGGATAGGATAGGACAGAGGATAGGATAGGGGATTTGATAGGATAGGATAGAGGATAGGCTAGGATAGAGGATAGGATAGAGGATAGGATAGGATAGAGGATAGGATAGGATAGAGGATAGGATAGGATAGAGGATAGGATAGGATAGAGGATTGGATAGGATACGGGATAGGATAGGATAGAGGATAGGAACGGATAGATGATATTATAGCATAGAGGATAGGATATGATAGAGTATACGATATTATAGAGGGTAGGATAGGATAGAGCATAGGATAGGGGATAGGCTATTATAGAGGACAGGATAGAGGATAGGATAGGATAGAGGACAGGATAGGATAGAGGATATGATAGGATAGAGGATAGGATAGGATAGAGGACAGGATAGGATAGAGGATTTGATAGGATAGAGGATTGGGTAGGATACAGGAAATGATAGGATTGAGGATAGATGATAGGATAGGATAGAGGATTGGATAGGATACGGGATAGGATAGGATAGAGGATAGGATAGGATAGAGGATAGGATAGGATAGAGGATAGGATAGGATAGGATAGGATAGAGGATAGGATAGGATAGAGGATAGGATAGGATAGAGGATAGGATAGACGATAGGATAGGATACAGGATAGGATAGAATAGAGAATAGGATAGGATAGTGGATAGTATAGGATAGAAGACAGGATAGGATAGAGGATTGGATAGGATATAGGAAAGGGTAGGATTGAGGATAGATGATAGGATAGGATAGAGGACAGGATAGGATACAGGATAGGATAAGATAGAGGATAGGATAGGATAGAGGATAGGATAGGATAGAGGATAGGATAAGATAGCGGATAGTATAGGATAGATGATATTATGGGGAAGAGGATAGTATAGGATAGAGGATAAGATATTATAGAGGATAGGATAGGGTAGAGGATAGTATAGGATAGAGGATATTATAGGATAGTGGATAGGATAGGATAGAGGATATGATAGGATAGGGGATAGGATAGGATAGAGGATACGATATTATAGAGGATAGGATAGAGGATAGGATAGAGGATAGGATAGAGGATAGGATAGGATAGTGGAAAAGATAGGATAGAGGATATGATAGGATAGAGTATAGGATAGGGCAGAGGATGGGATAGGATACAGGATACGATAGGATAGAGGATAGGATAGAGGATAGGATAGCATGGAGAATAGGATAGGATAGAGGATACGATATTATAGAGGATAGGATAGAGGATAGAATAGGAAAGAGGAAAGGATAGGATAGAGGGTATTATAGGATAGTGGATAGGATAGGATTGAGGGTATTATAGGATAGTGGATAGGATAGGATAGAGGATATGATAGGATAGAGGATAGGATAGGATAGAGGATACGATATTATAGAGGATAGGATAGAGGATAGTATAGAGGATAGGATAGAGGATAGGATAGGATAGTGGAAAAGATAGGATAGAGGATATGATAGGATAGAGTATAGGATAGGGCAGAGGATGGGATAGGATACAGGATACGATAGGATAGAGGATAGGATAGAGGATAGAATAGCATGGAGAATAGGATAGGATAGAGGATAGGATAGGATAGAGGATATGATAGGATAGAGGATAGGATAGGATAGGATAGGATTGAGGATAGGATAGGATAGAGGATACGATATTATAGGGGATAGGATAGGATAGAGGATAGGATAGGGTAGAGTATAGGATAGGATAGAGGTTATTATAGGATAGTGGATAGGATAGGATAGAGGATATGATAGGATAGAGTATAGGATAGGGCAGAGTATGGGATAGGATAGAGGATACGATAGGATAGAGGATAGGATAGATGATAGGATAGCATAGAGGATAGGATAGGATTGACGATAGGATAGGATACAGGATAGGATAGAGGATAGGATAGGATATAGGGTAGGATAGGGTAGAGGATATTATAGGACAGAGGATAGGATAGGATAGGATAGGATTGAGGATAGGATAGGATAGAGGATACGATATTATAGGGGATAGGATAGGATAGAGGATAGGATAGGATAGAGGATGGGATAGGTTAGAGGACAGGGTAGGATAGAGGATAGGATAGGGCAGAGGATGGGATAGGATAGGATTGAGGATAGGATAGAGGATAGGATAGGATTGAGGATAGGATAAAATAGAGGATAGGATAATATAGAAGATAGGATAGGATAGAGGATAGGATAGGATAGAGGATAGGATAGGATAGAAGATATGATAGGATAGAGGATAGGATAGAGGATAGGATAGCATATAGGGTAGGATAGGATAGAGGATATTATAGGACAGAGGATAGGATAGGATAGGATAGTGGATACGATATTATAGGGGATAGGATAGGATAGAGGATAGGATAGGATAGAGGATGGGATAGTTTAGAGGACAGGATAGGATAGAGGATAGGATAGGGCAGAGGATGGGATAGGATAGGATTGAGGATAAGATAGGATAGAGGATAGGATAGGACTGAGGATAGGATAAAATAGAGGATAGGATAATATAGAAGATAGGATAGGATAGAGGATAGGATAGGATAGAGGACAGGATAGGTTAGAGGATAGGATAGAGGATAGGATAGGATATAGGGTAGGATAGGATAGAGGATATTATAGGACAGAGGATAGGATAGGATAGGATTGAGGATAGAATAGGATAGAGGATATGATATTATAGGGGATAGGATAGGATAGAGGATAGGATAGGATAGAGGATGATATAGGTTAGAGGACAGGATAGGATAGAGGATAGGATAGGGCAGAGGATGGGATAGGATAGGATTGAGGATAGGATAGGATAGAGGATAGGATAGGATTGAGGATAGGATAAAATAGAGGATAGCATAGTATAGAAGATAGGATAGCATGGAATATAGGATAGGATTAAGGATAGGATAGGATAGAGGATAGGATAGGCCAGAGGATGGGATAGGATAGAGAATAGCATAGGATAGATGATAGTATAGGATAGAGGATAGGATAGGATAGAGGATACGATATTATAGAGGATAGGATAGAGGATAGAATAGGATAGAGGAAAGGATAGGATAGAGGGTATCATAGGATAGTAGATAGGATAGGATAGAGGATAGGATAGGATAGAGGATAGGAAAGGATAGCGGATAGGATAGAGGATTGGATAGGATATAGGACAGGGTACGATAGAGGATAGGATATGTTCGCGGATAGGATAGGATTGAGGATAGGATAGAGGATAGGATAGGATAGAGGACATGATAGGATAGAGGATAGAATAGGATAGAGGATAGGATAGGATTGAGGATAGGATAAAATAGAGGATAGGATAGGATAGGATAGAGGATAGGATAGGATAGAGGATACGATATTATAGAGGATAGGATAGGATAGAGGATAGGATAGGATAGAGAATATAATAGGAAAGAGGATAGGATATGATAGAGGATAGGATAGGATTGAGGACAGGATAAAATAGAGGATAGGATGATATAGAAGATAGGATAGGATAGCGGATATGATAGGATAGAGGATAGGATAGAGGATAGGATAGGAAAGAGGATAGGATGGGATAGAGGATAGGACAGGGTAGAGGATAGGATAGGATAGAGGGTAGGATAGGGCAGAGGATGGGATAGGATAGGATTGAGGATAGGATAGGATAGAGGATAGGATAGGATTGAGGATAGGATAAAATAGAGGATAGGATAATATAGAAGATAGGATAGGATAGAGGATAGGATAGGATAGAGGATAGGATAGGATAGAGGATAGGATAGGATAGAGGATAGGATAGGATAGAAGATATGATAGGATAGAGGATAGGATAGAGGATAGGATAGCATATAGGGTAGGATAGGATAGAGGATATTATAGGACAGAGGATAGGATAGGATAGGATTGAGGATAGGATAGGATAGTGGATACGATATTATAGGGGATAGGATAGAATAGAGGATAGGATAGGACAGAGGATGGGATAGGTTAGAGGACAGGATAGGATAGAGGATAAGATAGGTCAGAAGATGGGATAGGATAGGATTGAGGATAGGATAGGATAGAGGATAGGATAGGATTGAGGATAGGATAAAATAGAGGATAGGATAATATAGAAGATAGGATAGGATAGAGTATAGGATAGGATAGAGGACAGGATAGGTTAGATGATAGGATAGAGGATAGGATAGGATATAGGGTAGGATAGGATAGAGGATATTATAGGACAGAGGATAGGATAGGATAGGATTGAGGATAGGATAGGATAGAGGATATGATATTATAGGGGATAGGATAGGATAGAGGATAGGATAGGATAGAGGATGATATAGGTTAGAGGACAGGATAGGATAGAGGATAGGATAGGGCAGAGGTTGGGATAGGATAGGATTGAGGATAGGATAGGATAGAGGATAGGATAGGATTGAGGATAGGATAAAATAGAGGATAGCATAATATAGAAGATAGGATAGGATAGAGGATAGGATAGGATAGAGGACAGGATAGGTTAGAGGATAGGATAGAGGATAGGGTAGGATATAGGGTAGGATAGGATAGAGGATATTAAAGGACAGAGGATAGGATAGGATAGGATTGAGGATAGGATAGGATAGAGGATATGATATTATAGGGGATAGGATAGGATAGAGGATAGGATAGGATAGAGGATGATATAGGTTAGAGGACAGGATAGGATAGAGGATAGGATAGGGCAGAGGATGGGATAGGATAGGATTGAGGATAGGATAGGATAGACGATAGGATAGGATTGAGGATAGGATAAAATAGAGGATAGGATAATATAGAAGATAGGATAGGATAGAGGATGGGATAGTTTAGAGGACAGGATAGGATAGAGGATAGGATAGGGCAGAGGATGGGATAGGATAGGATTGAGGATAAGATAGGATAGAGGATAGGATAGGACTGAGGATAGGATAAAATAGAGGATAGGATAATATAGAAGATAGGATAGGATAGAGGATAGGATAGGATAGAGGACAGGATAGGTTAGAGGATAGGATAGAGGATAGGATAGGATATAGGGTAGGATAGGATAGAGGATATTATAGTACAGAGGATAAGGATAGGATAGGATTGAGGATAGAATAGGATAGAGGATATGATATTATAGGGGATAGGATAGGATAGAGGATAGGATAGGATAGAGGATGATATAGGTTAGAGGACAGGATAGGATAGAGGATAGGATAGGGCAGAGGATGGGATAGGATAGGATTGAGGATAGGATAGGATAGAGGATAGGATAGGATTGAGGATAGGATAAAATAGAGGATAGCATAGTATAGAAGATAGGATAGCATGGAATATAGGATAGGATTAAGGATAGGATAGGATAGAGGATAGGATAGGCCAGAGGATGGGATAGGATAGAGAATAGCATAGGATAGATGATAGTATAGGATAGAGGATAGGATAGGATAGAGGATACGATATTATAGAGGATAGGATATAGGATAGAATAGGATAGAGGAAAGGATAGGATAGAGGGTATCATAGGATAGTAGATAGGATAGGATAGAGGATAGGATAGGATAGAGGATAGGAAAGGATAGCGGATAGGATAGAGGATTGGATAGGATATAGGACAGGGTACGATAGAGGATAGGATATGTTCGCGGATAGGATAGGATTGAGGATAGGATAGAGGATAGGATAGGATAGAGGACATGATAGGATAGAGGATAGAATAGGATAGAGGATAGGATAGGATTGAGGATAGGATAAAATAGAGGATAGGATAGGATAGGATAGAGGATAGGATAGGATAGAGGATACGATATTATAGAGGATAGGATAGGATAGAGGATAGGATAGGATAGAGAATATAATAGGAAAGAGGATAGGATATGATAGAGGATAGGATAGGATTGAGGACAGGATAAAATAGAGGATAGGATGATATAGAAGATAGGATAGGATAGAGGATATGATAGGATAGAGGATAGGATAGAGGATAGGATAGGAAAGAGGATAGGATGGGATAGAGGATAGGACAGGGTAGAGGATAGGATAGGATAGAGGGTAGGATAGGGCAGAGGATGGGATAGGATAGGATTGAGGATAGGATAGGATAGAGGATAGGATAGGATTGAGGATAGGATAAAATAGAGGATAGGATAACATAGAAGATAGGATAGGATAGAGGATAGGATAGGATAGAGGATAGGATAGGATAGAGGATAGGATAGGATAGAGGATAGGATAGGATAGAAGATATGATAGGATAGAGGATAGGATAGAGGATAGGATAGCATATAGGGTAGGATAGGATAGAGGATATTATAGGACAGAGGATAGGATAGGATAGGATTGAGGATAGGATAGGATAGTGGATACGATATTATAGGGGATAGGATAGAATAGAGGATAGGATAGGACAGAGGATGGGATAGGTTAGAGGACAGGATAGGATAGAGGATAAGATAGGTCAGAAGATGGGATAGGATAGGATTGAGGATAGGATAGGATAGAGGATAGGATAGGATTGAGGATAGGATAAAATAGAGGATAGGATAATATAGAAGATAGGATAGGATAGAGTATAGGATAGGATAGAGGACAGGATAGGTTAGAGGATAGGATAGAGGATAGGATAGGATATAGGGTAGGATAGGATAGAGGATATTATAGGACAGAGGATAGGATAGGATAGGATTGAGGATAGGATAGGATAGAGGATATGATATTATAGGGGATAGGATAGGATAGAGGATAGGATAGGATAGAGGATGATATAGGTTAGAGGACAGGATAGGATAGAGGATAGGATAGGGCAGAGGTTGGGATAGGATAGGATTGAGGATAGGATAGGATAGAGGATAGGATAGGATTGAGGATAGGATAAAATAGAGGATAGCATAATATAGAAGATAGGATAGGATAGAGGATAGGATAGGATAGAGGACAGGATAGGTTAGAGGATAGGATAGAGGATAGGGTAGGATATAGGGTAGGATAGGATAGAGGATATTAAAGGACAGAGGATAGGATAGGATAGGATTGAGGATAGGATAGGATAGAGGATATGATATTATAGGGGATAGGATAGGATAGAGGATAGGATAGGATAGAGGATGATATAGGTTAGAGGACAGGATAGGATAGAGGATAGGATAGGGCAGAGGATGGGATAGGATAGGATTGAGGATAGGATAGGATAGACGATAGGATAGGATTGAGGATAGGATAAAATAGAGGATAGGATAATATAGAAGATAGGATAGGATAGAGGATAGGATAGGATAGAGGATAGGATAGGATAGAAGATATGATAGGATAGAGGATAGGATAGAGGATAGGATAGCATATAGGGTAGGATAGGATAGAGGATATTATAGGACAGAGGATAGGATAGGATAGGATAGTGGATACGATATTATAGGGGATAGGATAGGATAGAGGATAGGATAGGATAGAGGATGGGATAGTTTAGAGGACAGGATAGGATAGAGGATAGGATAGGGCAGAGGATGGGATAGGATAGGATTGAGGATAAGATAGGATAGAGGATAGGATAGGACTGAGGATAGGATAAAATAGAGGATAGGATAATATAGAAGATAGGATAGGATAGAGGATAGGATAGGATAGAGGACAGGATAGGTTAGAGGATAGGATAGAGGATAGGATAGGATATAGGGTAGGATAGGATAGAGGATATTATAGGACAGAGGATAAGGATAGGATAGGATTGAGGATAGAATAGGATAGAGGATATGATATTATAGGGGATAGGATAGGATAGAGGATAGGATAGGATTGAGGATAGGATAAAATAGAGGATAGCATAGTATAGAAGATAGGATAGCATGGAATATAGGATAGGATTAAGGATAGGATAGGATAGAGGATAGGATAGGCCAGAGGATGGGATAGGATAGAGAATAGCATAGGATAGATGATAGTATAGGATAGAGGATAGGATAGGATAGAGGATACGATATTATAGAGGATAGGATATAGGATAGAATAGGATAGAGGAAAGGATAGGATAGAGGGTATCATAGGATAGTAGATAGGATAGGATAGAGGATAGGATAGGATAGAGGATAGGAAAGGATAGCGGATAGGATAGAGGATTGGATAGGATATAGGACAGGGTACGATAGAGGATAGGATATGTTCGCGGATAGGATAGGATTGAGGATAGGATAGAGGATAGGATAGGATAGAGGACATGATAGGATAGAGGATAGAATAGGATAGAGGATAGGATAGGATTGAGGATAGGATAAAATAGAGGATAGGATAGGATAGGATAGAGGATAGGATAGGATAGAGGATACGATATTATAGAGGATAGGATAGGATAGAGGATAGGATAGGATAGAGAATATAATAGGAAAGAGGATAGGATATGATAGAGGATAGGATAGGATTGAGGACAGGATAAAATAGAGGATAGGATGATATAGAAGATAGGATAGGATAGAGGATATGATAGGATAGAGGATAGGATAGAGGATAGGATAGGAAAGAGGATAGGATGGGATAGAGGATAGGACAGGGTAGAGGATAGGATAGGATAGAGGGTAGGATAGGGCAGAGGATGGGATAGGATAGGATTGAGGATAGGATAGGATAGAGGATAGGATAGGATTGAGGATAGGATAAAATAGAGGATAGGATAATATAGAAGATAGGATAGGATAGAGGATAGGATAGGATAGAGGATAGGATAGGATAGAGGATAGGATAGGATAGAGGATAGGATAGGATAGAAGATATGATAGGATAGAGGATAGGATAGAGGATAGGATAGCATATAGGGTAGAATAGGATAGAGGATATTATAGGACAGAGGATAGGATAGGATAGGATTGAGGATAGGATAGGATAGTGGATACGATATTATAGGGGATAGGATAGAATAGAGGATAGGATAGGACAGAGGATGGGATAGGTTAGAGGACAGGATAGGATAGAGCATAAGATAGGTCAGAAGATGGGATAGGATAGGATTGAGGATAGGATAGGATAGAGGATAGGATAGGATTGAGGATAGGATAAAATAGAGGATAGGATAATATAGAAGATAGGATAGGATAGAGTATAGGATAGGATAGAGGACAGGATAGGTTAGAGGATAGGATAGAGGATAGGATAGGATATAGGGTAGGATAGGATAGAGGATATTATAGGACAGAGGATAGGATAGGATAGGATTGAGGATAGGATAGGATAGAGGATATGATATTATAGGGGATAGGATAGGATAGAGGATAGGATAGGATAGAGGATGATATAGGTTAGAGGACAGGATAGGATAGAGGATAGGATAGGGCAGAGGATGGGATAGGATAGGATTGAGGATAGGATAGGATAGACGATAGGATAGGATTGAGGATAGGATAAAATAGAGGATAGCATAATATAGAAGATAGGATAGCATGGAGTATAGGATAGGATTAAGGATAGGATAGGATAGAGGATAGGATAGAGGATAGGATAGAGGATAGGATAGGATAGAGGATAGGATAGAGGATAGGATAGAGGATAGGATAGGATAGAGGATAGGATAGGTTAGAGGATAGGATAGGATTGAGGATAGGATAGAGGATAGGATAGGATAGAGGATAGGATCAGATAGACGATAGGATATGGGATTGGATAGGATAGACGAGGGGATAGGATAGAGGACATTATAGGATAGTGGATAGGATAGGATAGAGGATATGATAGGATAGAGGATATGATAGGATAGAGTATAGGATAGGGCAGAGTATGGGATAGGATAGAGGATAGGATAGAGGATAGGATAGGAAAGAGGATAGGATAGGATAGAGGATAGGACAGGATAGAGGATAGGATAGGATAGAGGGTAGGATAGGGCAGAGGATGGGATAGGATAGGATTGAGGATAGGACAGGATAGAGGATATGATATTATAGGGGATAGGATAGGATAGAGGATAGGATAAGATAGAGGATGATATAGGTTAGAGGACAGGATAGGATAGAGGATAGGATAGGGCAGAGGATGGGATAGGATAGGATTGAGGATAGGATAGGATAGAGGATAGAATAGGATTGAGGATAGGATAAAATAGAAGATAGGATAATATACAAGATAGGATAGCATGGAGTATAGGATAGGATTAAGGATAGGATAGGATAGAGGATAGGATAGAGGATAGGATAGCATAGAGGATAGGATAGGTTAGAGGATAGGATAGGATTGAGGATAGGATAGGATAGAGGATATGATATTAAAGGGGATAGGATAGGATAGAGGATAGGATAAGATAGAGGATGATATAGGTTAGAGGACAGGATAGGATAGAGGATAGGATAGGGCAGAGGATGGGATAGGATAGGATTGAGGATAGGATAGGATAGAGGATAGAATAGGATTGAGGATAGGATAAAATAGAGGATAGGATAATATAGAAGATAGGATAGCATGGAGTATAGGATAGGATTAAGGATAGGATAGGATAGAGGATAGGATAGAGGATAGGATAGGATAGAGGATAGGATAGGTTAGAGGATAGGATAGGATTGAGGATAGGATATCGGATAGGATAGGATAGAGGACATGATAGGATAAAGAATAGGATAGTGGATAGGATAGGATAGAGGATAGGATAGGATAGAGTATAGGATAGGGCAGAGGATGTTATAGGATAGAGAATAGCATGGGATAGATGATACTATAGGATAGAGGATAGGATAGGATAGAGGATACGATATTATAGACGATAGGATAGAGGATAGAATAAGATAGAGGAAAGGATAGGATAGAGGGTATTATAGGATAGAGGATAGGATAGGATAGAGGATATGACAGGATAGAGGAGAGGATAGGATAGAGGATAGGATACAATAGAGGATAGGATAGGATAGTGGATAGGATAGGATAGAGGATAGGATAGGATAGGATAGGATACAGGATAGGATAGGATAGAGGATAGGATAGGATAGAGGGTAGGATAGGATAGAGGATAGGATAGGATAGAGGATAGGATAGGATAGAGGATAGGATCAGATAGACGATAGGATAGGGGATTGGATAGGATAGACGAGGGGATAGGATAGGATAGAGTATAGAATAGGATAGAGGATATGATAGGATATATGATAGGATATGTTAGAATATATTATAGGGGATTGGATAGGATAGAGGATAGGATAGGAAAAAGGATAGGATAGGATAGAGGATAGGATAGGATAGAGGATAGGATAGGCTAGAGGATAGGATAGGATAGAGGACAGGATAGGATAGAGGATAGGATAGGGCAGAGGATGGGATAGAATAGGATTGAGGATAGGAAAGAGGATAGGATAGGATAGAGGGTAGGATAGGATAGTGGATAGGATAGGATAGAGGATAGGGTAGGAGAGAGGATAGGATAGGATAGAGGATAGGATAGGATAGAGGATAGGATAGGATAGAAGATATGATAGGATAGAGGATAGGATAGAGGATAGGATAGCATAGAGGATAGGATAGGTTAGAGGATAGGATAGGATTGAGGATAGGATATCGGATAGGATAGGATAGAGGACATGATAGGATAAAGAATAGGATAGTGGATAGGATAGGATAGAGGATAAGATAGGATAGAGTATAGGATAGGGCAGAGGATGTTATAGGATAGAGAATAGCATAGGATAGATGATACTATAGGATAGAGGATAGGATAGGATAGAGGATACGATATTATAGAGGATAGGATAGAGGATAGAATAAGATAGAGGAAAGGATAGGATAGAGGGTATTATAGGATAGAGGATAGGATAGGATAGAGGATATGACAGGATAGAGGAGAGGATAGGATAGAGGATAGGATACAATAGAGGATAGGATAGGATAGTGGATAGGATAGGATAGAGGATAGGATAGGATAGGATAGGATACAGGATAGGATAGGATAGAGGATAGGATAGGATAGAGGGTAGGATAGGATAGAGGATAGGATAGGATAGAGGATAGGATAGGATAGAGGATAGGATCAGATAGACGATAGGATAGGGGATTGGATAGGATAGACGAGGGGATAGGATAGGATAGAGTATAGAATAGGATAGAGGATATGATAGGATATATGATAGGATATGTTAGAATATATTATAGGGGATTGGATAGGATAGAGGATAGGATAGGAAAAAGGATAGGATAGGATAGAGGATAGGATAGGATAGAGGATAGGATAGGCTAGAGGATAGGATAGGATAGAGGACAGGATAGGATAGAGGATAGGATAGGGCAGAGGATGGGATAGAATAGGATTGAGGATAGGAAAGAGGATAGGATAGGATAGAGGGTAGGATAGGATAGAGGATAGGATAGGATAGAGGATAGGGTAGGAGAGAGGATAGGATAGGATAGAGGATAGGATAGGATAGAGGATAGGATAGGATAGAAGATATGATAGGATAGAGGATAGGATAGACGATAGGATAGGATATAGGGTAGGATAGGATAGAGGATATTATAGGGCAGAGGATAGGACAGGATAGGATAGAGGATAGGATAGGATAGAGGATAGGATAGGATAGAGGATACGATAGAGGATAGGATAGGATATAGGGTAGGATAGGATAGAGGATATTATAGGACAGAGGATAGGATAGGATAGGATTGAGGATGGGATAGGTTAGAGGATAGGATAGGATAGAGGATAGGATAGGGCAGAGGATGGGATAGGATAGGATTGAGGATAGGATAGAGGATAGGATAGGATAGAGGATAGGATAGGATTGAGGATAGGATAGGATAGAGGATAGGACAGGATAGAGGATAGGATAGGATAGAGGGTAGGATAGGGCAGAGGATGGGATAGGATAGGATTGAGGATAGGATAGGATAGAGGATATGATATTATAGGGGATAGGATAGGATAGAGGATAGGATAAGATAGAGGATGATATAGGTTAGAGGACAGGATAGGATAGAGGATAGGATAGGGCAGAGGATGGGATAGGATAGGATTGAGGATAGGATAGGATAGAGGATAGAATAGGATTGAGGATAGGATAAAATAGAGGATAGGATAATATAGAAGATAGGATAGCATGGAGTATAGGATAGGATTAAGGAAAGGATAGGATAGAGGATAGGATAGAGGATAGGATAGGATAGAGGATAGGATAGGTTAGAGGATAGAATAGGATTGAGGATAGGATATCGGATAGGATAGGATAGAGGACATGATAGGATAGAGAATAGGATAGTGGATAGGATAGGATAGAGGATAAGATAGGATAGAGTATAGGACAGGGCAGAGGATGGGATAGGATAGAGAATAGCATAGGATAGATGATACTATAGGATAGAGGATACGATATTATAGAGGATAGGATAGAGGATAGAATAGGATAGAGGAAAGGATAGGATAGAGGGTATTATAGGATAGAGGATAGGATAGGATAGAGGATATGACAGGATAGAGGAGAGGATAGGATAGAGGATAGGATACAATAGAGGATAGGATAGGATAGTGGATAGGATAGGATAGAGGATAGGATAGGATAGGATAGGATACAGGATAGGATAGGATAGAGGACAGGATAGGATAGAGGGTAGGATAGGATAGAGGATAGGATAGGATAGAGGATAGGATAGGATAGAGGATAGGATCAGATAGACGATAGGATAGGGGATTGGATAGGATAGACGAGGGGATAGGATAGGATAGAGTATAGAATAGGATAGAGGATATGATAGGATATATGATAGGATATGTTAGAATATATTATAGGGGATTGGATAGGATAGAGTATAGGATAGGAAAAAGGATAGGATAGGATAGAGGATAGGATAGGATAGAGGATAGGATAGGCTAGAGGATAGGATAGGATAGAGGACAGGATAGGATAGAGGATAGGATAGGGCAGAGGATGGGATAGAATAGGATTGAGGATAGGAAAGAGGATAGGATAGGATTGAGGATGTGATAAAATAAAGGATAGGATAATATAAAAGATAGGATAGGAGAGAGGATAGGATAGAGGATAGGATAGGATAGAGGATAGGATAGGATAGAAGATATGATAGGATAGAGGATAGGATAGACGATAGGATAGGATATAGGGTAGGATAGGATAGAGGATATTATAGGGCAGAGGATAGGACAGGATAGGATAGAGGATAGGATAGGATAGAGGATAGGATAGGATAGAGGATACGATAGAGGATAGGATAGGATATAGGGTAGGATAGGATAGAGGATATTATAGGACAGAGGATAGGATAGGATAGGATTGAGGATGGGATAGGTTAGAGGATAGGATAGGATAGAGGATAGGATAGGGCAGAGGATGGGATAGGATAGGATTGAGGATAGGATAGAGGATAGGATAGGATTGAGGATAGGATAGGATAGAGGATAGGACAGGATAGAGGATAGGATAGGATAGAGGGTAGGATAGGGCAGAGGATGGGATAGGATAGGATTGAGGATAGGATAGGATAGAGGATATGATATTATAGGGGATAGGATAGGATAGAGGATAGGATAAGATAGAGGATGATATAGGTTAGAGGACAGGATAGGATAGAGGATAGGATAGGGCAGAGGATGGGATAGGATAGGATTGAGGATAGGATAGGATAGAGGATAGAATAGGATTGAGGATAGGATAAAATAGAGGATAGGATAATATAGAAGATAGGATAGCATGGAGTATAGGATAGGATTAAGGAAAGGATAGGATAGAGGATAGGATAGAGGATAGGATAGGATAGAGGATAGGATAGGTTAGAGGATAGAATAGGATTGAGGATAGGATATCGGATAGGATAGGATAGAGGACATGATAGGATAGAGAATAGGATAGTTGATAGGATAGGATAGAGGATAAGATAGGATAGAGTATAGGATAGGGCAGAGGATGGGATAGGATAGAGAATAGCATAGGATAGATGATACTATAGGATAGAGGATACGATATTATAGAGGATAGGATAGAGGATAGAATAGGATAGAGGAAAGGATAGGATAGAGGGTATTATAGGATAGAGGATAGGATAGGATAGAGGATATGACAGGATAGAGGAGAGGATAGGATAGAGGATAGGATACAATAGAGGATAGGATAGGATAGTGGATAGGATAGGATAGAGGATAGGATAGGATAGGATAGGATACAGGATAGGATAGGATAGAGGATAGGATAGGATAGAGGATAGGATAGGATAGAGGATAGGATAGGATAGAGGATAGGATAGGATAGAGGATAGTATAGGATAGAGGATAGGATAGGATAGAGGATAGAATACGATAGAGGATACGATAGGATAGAGGATAGGATACGATAGAGGATAGGATAGGATAGAGGATAGGATAGGATAGAGGATTGGATAGGATAGAGGAAAGGATAGGATATAGGATAGGATTGGATAGAGGATTGGTTAGGATAGAGGAAAGGATAGGATAGAGGATAGGATAGGATAGAGGATAGGACAGTATACAGGATAGGATAGGATAGAGGATCGGATATGATAGAGGATAGGATAGGATAAAGGATAGAATACGATAGAGGATAGGATAGGATAGAGGATAGGATAGGATAGAGGGTAGGATAGGATAGAGGATAGGATAGGATAGAGGATAGGATAGGATAGAGGATAGGGTAGGATAGAGGATACGGTAGAGGATTGGATATGATAGAGGATAGGATAGAGGATAGAAGAGGATAGATGATATTATAGGATAGAGGATAGGATATGATAGAGTAAACGATATTATAGAGGATAGGATAGAGGATAGGACAGGATACAGGATAGGATAGGATAGAGGATCGGATAGGATAGAGGATAGGTTAGGATAGAGGTTAGGATAGGATAGAGGATAGGATGGGATAGACGATAGGATAGGATAGAGGATAGGATAGGATATAGGATAGGATATGATAGAGGAAAGGATAGGATAGAGCATATAATAGGATTGAGGAAAGTATAGGATAGAGGATAGGATAGGATAGAGGATAGCATAGAGGATAGAATAGGATAGATGATATTATAGGATAGAGGATAGGATAGGATAGAGGAAAGGATAGAGGATAGGATAGGATAGGGGATAGGATAGGATAGACGATAGTATAGGATAGAGGATAGGATAGGATAGAGGATAGGATAGGAAAGAGGGTAGGATAGGATAGACGATAGGATAGGATAGAGGATAGGATAGGATAGAGGAGAGGATAGGATAGAGGATACGATAGAGGCTAGGATAGAGGATAGGATAGAGGATAGGATAGAGGATAGGATAGGGTAGAGGATAGGATAGGATAGAGGATAGGATACGATAGATGATACGATAGGATAGAGGATAGGATAGGATAGAGGATTGGATAGGATAGAGGAAAGGATAGGATAGAGGATAGGATAGGATAGAGGATAGGACAGGATACAGGATAGGATAGGATAGAGGATCGGATAGGATAGAGGATAGGATAGGATAAAGGATAGGATACGATAGAGGATAGGATAGGATAGAGGTTAGGGTAGGACAGAGGATACGATAGCGGATTGGATATGATAGAGGATAGGATAGAGGATAGAATAGGATAGATGATATTATAGGATAGAGGATAGGATATGATAGAGTAAACGATATTATAGAGGATAGGACAGGATACAGGATAGGATAGGATAGAGGATCGGATAGAGGATAGGATAGGATAGAGGATAGGATAGGATAGAGGATAGGATAGGATAGAGGATAGGATAGGATAGAGGATAGGATAGAGGATAGGATACGATAGAGGATACGATAGGATAGAGGATAGGTTAGGATAGAGGATAGGATAGGATAGAGGATAGGATGGGATAGACGATAGGATAGGATAGAGGATAGGATAGGATAGAGGATAGGATAGGATAGAGGATAGGATAGGATAGAGGATAGGATAGGATAGAGGATAGGATAGGATAGTGGATAGGATACGATAGAGGATACGATAGGATAGAGGATACGATAGGATAGAGGATAGGATAGGATAGAGGATTGGATGGGATAGAGGAAAGGATAGGATAGAGGATAGGATAGGATAGAGGATAGGATAGGATTGAGGATCTGATAGAGGATAGGATAGGATAGAGGATATGTTAGGATAGAGGATAGGATAGGATAGAGGATAGGATAGGATAGAGGATAGGATAGTATAGAGGATAGGATAGGATAGAGGATAGGATAGGATAGAGGATAGGATAGGATAGAGGATAGGGTAGGATAGAGGATACGATAGAGGATTGGATATGATAGAGGATAGGATAGATGATAGAATAGGATAGATGATATTATAGGATAGAGGATAGGATATGATAGAGTAAACGATATTATAGCGGATAGGATAGAGGATAGGATAGAGGATAGGATAGGATAGAGGATAGGATAGGGTAGAGGATAGGATAGGATAGAGGATAGGATAGGATAGAGGATTGGATAGGATAGAGGAAAGGATAGGATATAGGATAGGATAGGATAGAGGATCGGATAGAGGATAGGATAGGATAGAGGATAGGATAGGATAGAGGATAGGATACGATAGAGGATACGATAGGATAGAGGATAGGTTAGGATAGAGGATACGATAGGATAGAGGATATGATAGGAAAGACGGTAGGATAGGATAGAGGATAGGATAGGATAGAGGATAGGATAGGATAGAGGAGAGGATAGGATAGAGGAGAGGATAGGATAGAGGATAGGATAGGATAGAGGAGAGGAGAGGATAGAGGATAGGATAGGTTAGAGGATACGATAGGATAGAGGATACGATAGAGGATTGGATATGATAGAGGATAGGATAGAGGATAGAATAGGATAGATGATATTATAGGATAGAGGATAGGATATGATAGAGTAAACGATATTATAGAGGATAGGACAGGATACAGGATAGGATAGGATAGAGGATCGGATAGAGGATAGGATAGGATAGAGGATAGGATAGGATAGAGGATAGGATAGGATAGAAGATAGGATAGAGGATAGGATACGATAGAGGATACGATAGGATAGAGGATAGGTTAGGATAGAGGATAGGATAGGATAGAGGATAGGATGGGATAGACGATAGGATAGGATAGAGGATAGGATAGGATAGAGGATAGGATAGGATAGAGGATAGGATAGGATAGAGGATAGGATAGGATAGAGGATAGGATAGGATAGTGGATAGGATACGATAGAGGATACGATAGGATAGAGGATAGGATAGGATAGAGGATTGGATAGGATAGAGGAAAGGATAGGATAGAGGATAGGATAGGATAGAGGATAGGATAGGATTGAGGATCTGATAGAGGATAGGATAGGATAGAGGATATGTTAGGATAGAGGATAGGATAGGATAGAGGATAGGATAGGATAGAGGATAGGATAGTATATAGGATAGGATAGGTTAGAGGATAGGATAGGATTGAGGATAGGATATCGGATAGGATAGGATAGAGGACATGATAGGATAAAGAATAGGATAGTGGATAGGATAGGATAGAGGATAGGATAGGATAGAGTATAGGATAGGGCAGAGGATGTTATAGGATAGAGAATAGCATAGGATAGATGATACTATAGGATAGAGGATAGGATAGGATAGAGGATACGATATTATAGACGATAGGATAGAGGATAGAATAAGATAGAGGAAAGGATAGGATAGAGGGTATTATAGGATAGAGGATAGGATAGGATAGAGGATATGACAGGATAGAGGAGAGGATAGGATAGAGGATAGGATACAATAGAGGATAGGATAGGATAGTGGATAGGATAGGATAGAGGATAGGATAGGATAGGATAGGATACAGGATAGGATAGGATAGAGGATAGGATAGGATAGAGGGTAGGATAGGATATAGGATAGGATAGGATAGAGGATAGGATAGGATAGAGGATAGGATCAGATAGACGATAGGATAGGGGATTGGATAGGATAGACGAGGGGATAGGATAGGATAGAGTATAGAATAGGATAGAGGATATGATAGGATATATGATAGGATATGTTAGAATATATTATAGGGGATTGGATAGGATAGAGGATAGGATAGGAAAAAGGATAGGATAGGATAGAGGATAGGATAGGATAGAGGATAGGATAGGCTAGAGGATAGGATAGGATAGAGGACAGGATAGGATAGAGGATAGGATAGGGCAGAGGATGGGATAGAATAGGATTGAGGATAGGAAAGAGGATAGGATAGGATAGAGGGTAGGATAGGATAGAGGATAGGATAGGATAGAGGATAGGGTAGGAGAGAGGATAGGATAGGATAGAGGATAGGATAGGATAGAGGATAGGATAGGATAGAAGATATGATAGGATAGAGGATAGGATAGCATAGAGGATAGGATAGGTTAGAGGATAGGATAGGATTGAGGATAGGATATCGGATAGGATAGGATAGAGGACATGATAGGATAAAGAATAGGATAGTGGATAGGATAGGATAGAGGATAAGATAGGATAGAGTATAGGATAGGGCAGAGGATGTTATAGGATAGAGAATAGCATAGGATAAATGATACTATAGGATAGAGGATAGGATAGGATAGAGGATACGATATTATAGAGGATAGGATAGAGGATAGAATAAGATAGAGGAAAGGATAGGATAGAGGGTATTATAGGATAGAGGATAGGATAGGATAGAGGATATGACAGGATAGAGGAGAGGATAGGATAGAGGATAGGATACAATAGAGGATAGGATAGGATAGTGGATAGGATAGGATAGAGGATAGGATAGGATAGGATAGGATACAGGATAGGATAGGATAGAGGATAGGATAGGATAGAGGGTAGGATAGGATAGAGGATAGGATAGGATAGAGGATAGGATAGGATAGAGGATAGGATCAGATAGACGATAGGATAGGGGATTGGATAGGATAGACGAGGGGATAGGATAGGATAGAGTATAGAATAGGATAGAGGATATGATAGGATATATGATAGGATATGTTAGAATATATTATAGGGGATTGGATAGGATAGAGTATAGGATAGGAAAAAGGATAGGATAGGATAGAGGATAGGATAGGATAGAGGATAGGATAGGCTAGAGGATAGGATAGGATAGAGGACAGGATAGGATAGAGGATAGGATAGGGCAGAGGATGGGATAGAATAGGATTGAGGATAGGAAAGAGGATAGGATAGGATTGAGGATGTGATAAAATAAAGGATAGGATAATATAAAAGATAGGATAGGAGAGAGGATAGGATAGAGGATAGGATAGGATAGAGGATAGGATAGGATAGAAGATATGATAGGATAGAGGATAGGATAGACGATAGGATAGGATATAGGGTAGGATAGGATAGAGGATATTATAGGGCAGAGGATAGGACAGGATAGGATAGAGGATAGGATAGGATAGAGGATAGGATAGGATAGAGGATACGATAGAGGATAGGATAGGATATAGGGTAGGATAGGATAGAGGATATTATAGGACAGAGGATAGGATAGGATAGGATTGAGGATGGGATAGGTTAGAGGATAGGATAGGATAGAGGATAGGATAGGGCAGAGGATGGGATAGGATAGGATTGAGGATAGGATAGAGGATAGGATAGGATTGAGGATAGGATAGGATAGAGGATAGGACAGGATAGAGGATAGGATAGGATAGAGGGTAGGATAGGGCAGAGGATGGGATAGGATAGGATTGAGGATAGGATAGGATAGAGGATATGATATTATAGGGGATAGGATAGGATAGAGGATAGGATAAGATAGAGGATGATATAGGTTAGAGGACAGGATAGGATAGAGGATAGGATAGGGCAGAGGATGGGATAGGATAGGATTGAGGATAGGATAGGATAGAGGATAGAATAGGATTGAGGATAGGATAAAATAGAGGATAGGATAATATAGAAGATAGGATAGCATGGAGTATAGGATAGGATTAAGGAAAGGATAGGATAGAGGATAGGATAGAGGATAGGATAGGATAGAGGATAGGATAGGATAGAGGAAAGGATAGAGGATAGGATAGGATAGGGGATAGGATAGGATAGAGGATAGTATAGGATAGAGGATAGGATAGGATAGAGGATAGGATGGGATAGAGGATAGGATAGGATAGAGGATAGGATAGGTTAGAGGATAGGATAGGATAGAGGATAGGATAGGATAGAGGAGAGGATAGAATAGAGGATAGGATAGGATAGAGGATACGATAGGATAGAGGATACGATAGAGGATTGGATATGATAGAGGATAGGATAGAGGATAGAATAGGATAGATGATATTATAGGATAGAGGATAGGATATGATAGAGTAAACGATATTATAGAGGATAGGATAGAGGATAGGATAGGATAGAGGATAGGATAGGATAGAGGATAGGATAGAGGATAGGATAGTATAGAGGATAGGATAGGATAGAGGATAGGATAGGATAGAGGATAGGATAGGATAGAGGATAGGATACGATAGAGGATACGATAGGAAAGAGGATAGGACAGGATAGAGGTTAGGATACGATAGAGGATAGGATAGGAAAGAGGGTAGGATAGCATAGAGGATAGGATAGGATAGAGGATAGGATAGGATAGAGGAGAGGATAGAGGATAGGATAGGATAGATGATAGGATACGATAGAGGATACGATAGGATAGAGGATAGGATAGAATAGAGGATAGGATAGGATAGACGATAGGATAGGATAGAGGATAGGATAGGATAGAGGATACGATAGGATAGAGGATAGGATAGGATAGAGGATTGGATAGGATAGAGGATAGGACAGGATACAGGATAGGATAGGATAGAGGATCGGATAGGATAGAGGATAGGATAGGATAGAGGATAGGATAGGATAGAGGATTGGATAGGATAGAGGAAACGATAGGATATAGGATAGGATTGGATAGAGGATAGGACAGGATACGGGATAGGATAGGATAGAGGATAGGATAGGATAGAGGAAAGGATAGAGGATAGGATCGTATAGAGGATAGGATAGGATAGAGGATAGGATAGGATAGAGGATAGGATAGGATAGAGGAAAGGATAGAGGATAGGATAGGATAGGGGATAGGATAGAATAGAGGATAGTATAGGATAGAGGATAGGATAGGATAGAGGATAGGATAGGATAGAGGATAGGATAGGATAGGGGATAGGATAGAATAGAGGATAGTATAGGATAGAGGATAGGATAGGATAGAGGATAGGATAGGATAGAGGAGAGGATAGAGGATAGGATAGGGTAGGGGATAGGATAGGATAGAGGATAGGATAGGATAGAGGATCGGATAGAGGATAGGATAGTATAGAGGATAGGATAGGACAGAGGATAGGATAGGATAGAGGATAGGATAGGATAGAGGATAGGATAGAGGATAGGATAGAGGATAGGATAGGATAGATGATAGGATACGATAGAGGATACGATAGGATAGAGGATAGGATAGAATAGAGGATAGGATAGGATAGACGATAGGATAGGATAGAGGATAGGATAGGATAGAGGATACGATAGGATAGAGGATAGGAGAGGATAGAGGATAGGATAGGGTAGGGGATAGGATAGGATAGAGGATAGGATAGGATAGAGGATCGGATAGAGGATAGGATAGGATAGAGGATAGGATAGGACAGAGGATAGGATAGGATAGAGGATAGGATAGGATAGAGGATAGGATAGAGGATAGGATAGAGGATAGGATAGTATAGAGGATAGGATAGGATAGAGGATAGGATAGGATAGAGGATAGGATAGGATAGAGGTTAGGATACGATAGAGGATAGGATAGGAAAGAGGGTAGGATAGCATAGAGGATAGGATAGGATAGAGGATAGGATAGGATAGAGGAGAGGATAGGATAGAGGATAGGATAGAGGATAGGATAGAGGATAGGATAGAGGATAGAATAGAGGATAGGATAGAGGATAGGATAGAGGATAGGATAGAGGATAGGATGGGATAGAGGATAGGATAGGATAGAGGATAGGATAGGATAGAGGATAGGATAGGATAGAGGATAGGATAGTATAGAGGATAGGATAGAATAGAGGATAGGATAGGATAAAGGATAGGATAGGATAGAGGATAGGATAGGATAGAGGATAGGATGGGATAGAGGATAGGATAGGATAGAGGATAGGATAGGATAGAGGATTGGATAGGATAGAGGAAAGGATAGGATATAGGATAGGATTGGATAGAGGAAAGGATAGGATAGAGGATAGGATAGGATAGAGGATAGGACAGGATACAGGATAAGATAGGATAGAGGATCGGATAGAGGATAGGATAGGATAGAGGATAGGATAGGATAGAGGAAAGGATAGGATAGGAAAGAGGATAGGATAGGAAAGAGGGTAGGATAGGATAGAGGATACGATAGAGGATTGGATATGATAGAGGATAGGATAGGGGACAGAATAGGATAGATGATATTATAGGATAGAGGATAGGATATGATAGAGTAAACGATATTATAGAGGATAGGATAGAGGATAGGATAGGATAGAGGATAGGATAGAGGGTACGATAGAGGATAGGATAGGATAGAGGATAGGATACGATAGAGGATACGATAAGATAGAGGATAGGATAGGATAGAGGATTGGATAGGATAGAGGAAAGGATAGGATAGAGGATAGGATAGGATAGAGGATAGGACAGGATACAGGATAGGATAGGATAGAGGATCGGATATTATAGAGGATAGGATAGGACAGAGGATAGGATACGATAGAGGATAGGATAGGATAGAGGATAGGATAGGATAGAGGATAGGATAGGATAGAGGATAGGATAGGATAGAGGATAGGATAGGATAGAGGATAGGATAGGATAGAGGATAGGATAGGATAGAGGATAGGATAGGAAAGAGGGTAGAGGATAGAGGATAGAGGATAGGATAGGATAGAGGATAGGATAGGATAGAGGATAGGATAGGATAGAGGATAGGATAGGAAAGAGGGTAGGATAGGATAGAGGATACGATAGAGGATTGGATATGATAGAGGATAGGATAGAGGATAGAATAGGATTGATGATATTATAGGATAGAGGATAGAATAGGATAGATGATATTATAGGATAGAGGATAGGATATGAGAGAGTAAACGATATTGTAGAGGATAGGATAGAGTATAGGATAGAGGATAGGATAGAGGGTAGGATAGAGGATAGGATAGAGGATAGGATAGGATAGAGGATAGGATAGAGGATAGGCTAGAGGATAGGATAGAGGATAGGATAGAGGATAGGATAGGATAGGATAGAGGATAGGATAGGATAGAGGATAGGATAGGATAGAGGATAGGATAGGATAGAGGATAGGATAGGATAGAGGATAGGATAGGATAGATGATAGGATACGATAGAGGATACGATAGGATAGAGGATAGGATAGAGGATAGGATAGAGGATAGGATAGGATAGATGATAGGATACGATAGAGGATACTTTAGAATAGAGGATAGGATAGGATAGAGGATAGGATAGGATAGAGGATAGGATATAATAGAGGATAGGCTAGGATAGAGGATCGGATAGAGGATAGGATAGGATAGGGGATAGGATAGGATAGAGGATAGAAGATAGGATAGGATAGAGGATAGGATAGGACAGAGGGTAGGATAGGATAGAGGATAGGATAGGATAGAGGAGAGTATAGGATAGAGGATAGGATAGGATAGAGGATAGGATAGGATAGAGGAGAGGATAGGATAGAGGATAGGATAGGATAGAGGATAGGATAGGATAGAGGATAGGATAGGATAGATGACAGGATACGATAGAGGATACGATAGGATAGAGGATAGGATAGAGGATAGGATAGAGGATAGGATAGGATAGATGATAGGATACGATAGAGGATACGATAGGATAGAGGATAGGATAGAATAGAGGATAGGATAGGATAGACGATAGGATAGGATAGAGGATAGGATAGGATAGAGGATAGGATAGGATAGAGGATAGGATAGGATAGAGGATAGGATAGGAAAGAGGGTAGAGGATAGAGGATAGAGGATAGGATAGGATAGAGGATAGGATAGGATAGAGGATAGGATAGGATAGAGGATAGGATAGGATAGAGGATAGGATAGGATAGAGGATAGGATAGGAAAGAGGGTAGAGGATAGAGGATAGAGGATAGGATAGGATAGAGGATAGGATAGGATAGAGGATAGGATAGGATAGAGGATAGGATAGGAAAGAGGGTAGGATAGGATAGAGGATACGATAGAGGATTGGATATGATAGAGGATAGGATAGAGGATAGAATAGGATAGATGATATTATAGGATAGAGGATAGAATAGGATAGATGATATTATAGGATAGAGGATAGGATATGAGAGAGTAAACGATATTGTAGAGGATAGGATAGAGGATAGGATAGAGGATAGGATAGAGGGTAGGATAGAGGATAGGATAGAGGATAGGATAGGATAGAGGATAGGATAGAGGATAGGCTAGAGGATAGGATAGAGGATAGGATAGAGGATAGGATAGGATAGGATAGAGGATAGGATAGGATAGAGGATAGGATAGGATAGAGGATAGGATAGGATAGAGGAGAGTATAGGATAGAGGATAGGATAGGATAGAGGATAGGATAGGATAGAGGAGAGGATAGGATAGAGGATAGGATAGGATAGAGGATAGGATAGGATAGAGGATAGGATAGGATAGATGATAGGATACGATAGAGGATACGATAGGATAGAGGATAGGATAGAGGATAGGATAGAGGATAGGATAGGATAGATGATAGGATACGATAGAGGATACTTTAGGATAGAGGATAGGATAGGATAGAGGATAGGATAGGATAGAGGATAGGATATAATAGAGGATAGGCTAGGATAGAGGATCGGATAGAGGATAGGATAGGATAGGGGATAGGATAGGATAGAGGATAGAAGATAGGATAGGATAGAGGATAGGATAGGACAGAGGGTAGGATAGGATAGAGGATAGGATAGGATAGAGGAGAGTATAGGATAGAGGATAGGATAGGATAGAGGATAGGATAGGATAGAGGAGAGGATAGGATAGAGGATAGGATAGGATAGAGGATAGGATAGGATAGAGGATAGGATAGGATAGATGACAGGATACGATAGAGGATACGATAGGATAGAGGATAGGATAGAGGATAGGATAGAGGATAGGATAGGATAGATGATAGGATACGATAGAGGATACGATAGGATAGAGGATAGGATAGAATAGAGGATAGGATAGGATAGACGATAGGATAGGATAGAGGATAGGATAGGATAGAGGATACGATAGGATAGAGGATAGGATAGGATAGAGGATTGGATAGGATAGAGGATAGGACAGGATACAGGATAGGATAGGATAGAGGATCGGATAGAATAGAGGATAGGGTAGGATAGAGGATAGGATAGGATAGAGGATTGGATAGGATAGAGGAAACGATAGGATATAGGATAGGATTGGATAGAGGATAGGACAGGATACAGGATAGGATAGGATAGAGGATAGGATAGGATAGAGGAAAGGATAGAGGATAGGATCGTATAGAGGATAGGATAGGATAGAGGATAGGATAGGATAGAGGATAGGATAGGATAGAGGAAAGGATAGAGGATAGGATAGGATAGGGGATAGGATAGAATAGAGGATAGTATAGGATAGAGGATAGGATAGGATAGAGGATAGGATAGGATAGGGGATAGGATAGAATAGAGGATAGTATAGGATAGAGGATAGGATAGGATAGAGGATAGGATAGGATAGAGGAGAGGATAGAGGATAGGATAGGGTAGGGGATAGGATAGGATAGAGGATAGAAGATAGGATAGGATAGAGGATAGGATAGGAAAGAGGGTAGGATAGGATAGAGGATAGGATAGGATAGAGGATAGGATAGGATAGAGGAGAGTATAGGATAGAGGATAGGATAGGGTAGGATAGAGGATAGGATACGATAGAGGATACGATAGGATAGAGGATAGGATAGGATAGAGGATTGGATAGGATAGAGGATAGGATAGGATAGAGGATAGGATAGAGGGTAGGATAGAGGATATGATAGAGGATAGGATAGACGATAGGATAGGATAGAAGATAGGATAGGATAGGATAGAGGATAGGATAGGATAGGATAGAGGATAGGATAGGATAGAGGATTGGATAGGATAGAGGAAAGGATAGGATAGAGGATAGGATAGGATAGAGGATAGGATAGGATTGAGGATCTGATAGAGGATAGGATAGGATAGAGGATAGGATAGGATAGAGGATAGGATGGGATAGAGGATAGGATAGGATAGAGGATAGAATAGGATAGAGGATATGATAGGATAGAGGGTAGGGTAGGATAGAGGATACGATAGGATAGAGGAAAGGATAGGATATAGGATAGGATTGGATGGAGGAAAGGATAGGATAGAGGATAGGATAGGATAGAGGATAGGACAGGATACAGGATAGGATTGGATAGAGGATCGGATAGAGGATAGGATAGGATAGAGGAAAGGATAGAGGATAGGATAGGATAGAGGATAGGATAGGAAAGAGGGTAGTATAGGATAGAGGATAGGATAGGATAGAGGATAGGATAGGATAGAGGAGAGTATAGGATAGAGGATAGGATAGGATAGAGGATAGGATAGGATAGAGGAGAGGATAGGATAGAGCATAGGATAGGATAGAGGATAGGATAGGATAGAGGATAGGATAGGATAGACGATAGGATAGGATAGAGGATAGGATAGGATAGAGGATACGATAGGATAGAGGATAGGATAGGATAGAGGATTGGATAGGATAGAGGAAACGATAGGATATAGGATAGGATTGGATAGAGGATAGGACAGGATACAGGATAGGATAGGATAGAGGATCGTATAGAGGATAGGATAGGATAGAGGATAGGATAGGATAGAGGATAGGATAGGATAGAGGAAAGGATAGAGGATAGGATAGGATAGATGATAGGATAGGATAGAGGATATAATAGGATTGAGGAAAGGATAGGATAGAGGATAGGATAGGATAGAGGATAGGATAGGATAGTGGATAGGATAGGATAGAGGATAGGATAGGGTATAGGATATAGGATAGGATAGGATAGAGGATAGGATAGGATAGAGGATAGGATAGGATAGAGGATAGGATAGAGGATAGGATAGAGGATAGGATAGGATAGAGGATAGGATGGGATAGAGGATGGGATGGGATAGAGGATAGGATAGGATAGAGGATGGAGTAGGATAGAGGATAGGATAGGATGGACGATCTGATAGAGGATAGAATAGGATGGAGGATAGGATAGGATAGAGGATAGGATAGTATAGAGGATAATATAGGATAGAGGATAGGATTGGATAGAGGATAGGATAGGATAGAGGATAGGATAGGATAGAGGATAGGATAGGATATAGGATATAGGATAGGATAGGATAGAGGATAGGATTGGATAGAGGATAGGATAGGATAGAGGATAGGATAGGATAGAGGATAGGATAGAGGATAGGATAGAGGATAGGATAGAGGATATGATAGGATAAAGGATAGGATAGGATAGAGGATAGGATAGGATAGAGGATAGGATAGAATGGAGGATAGGATAGGATAGAGGATAGGATAGGATAGAGGATAGGATAGGATAGAGGATAGGATAGGATAGAGGATAGGATAGAGGATAGGATATTATATAGGATAGGATAGGATAGAGGATAGGATAGGATAGAGGATAGGATAGGATAGAGGATAGGATAGGATAGAGGATAGGATAGGATAGAGGAGATGATAGGATAGAGGATAGAATAGGATAGAGGATAGGATAGGATAGAGGATAGGATAGGATAGAGGATAGGATAGGATAGAGGATAGGATTGGATAGAGGATAGGATAGGATAGAGGATATTATAGGATAGAGGCTATGATAGGATAGAGGATAGGATAGGGTAGAGGATTGGATAGGATAACGGATAGATGATAGGATAGGATATAGGATAGGTTAGGTTAGAGGTTAGGATAGGATAGAAGATAGGATAGGATAGAGGAAAGGATAGAGGATAGGATAGGATAGATGATAGGATAGGATAGAGGATATAATAGGATTGAGGAAAGGATAGGATAGAGGATAGGATAGGATAGAGGATAGGATAGGATAGTGGATAGGATAGGATAGAGGATAGGATAGGGTATAGGATATAGGATAGGATAGGATAGAGGATAGGATAGGATAGAGGATAGGATAGGATAGAGGATAGGATAGAGGATAGGATAGAGGATAGGATAGGATAGAGGATAGGATGGGATAGAGGATGGGATGGGATAGAGGATAGGATAGGATAGAGGATAGAGTAGGATAGAGGATAGGATAGGATGGACGATCTGATAGAGGATAGAATAGGATGGAGGATAGGATAGGATAGAGGATAGGATAGTATAGAGGATAATATAGGATAGAGGATAGGATTGGATAGAGGATAGGATAGGATAGAGGATAGGATAGGATAGAGGATAGGATAGGATATAGGATATAGGATAGGATAGGATAGAGGATAGGATAGGATAGAGGATAGGATAGGATAGAGGATAGGATAGGATAGAGGATAGGATAGAGGATAGGATAGAGGATAGGATAGAGGATAGGATAGAGGATATGATAGGATAAAGGATAGGATAGGATAGAGGATAGGATAGGATAGAGGATAGGATAGAATGGAGGATAGGATAGGATAGAGGATAGGATAGGATAGAGGATAGGATAGGATAGAGGATAGGATAGGATAGAGGATAGGATAGAGGATAGGATATTATATAGGATAGGATAGGATAGAGGATAGGATAGGATAGAGGATAGGATAGGATAGAGGATAGGATAGGATAGAGGAGATGATAGGATAGAGGATAGAATAGGATAGAGGATAGGATAGGATAGAGGATAGGATAGGATAGAGGATAGGATAGGATAGAGGATAGGATTGGATAGAGGATAGGATAGGATAGAGGATATTATAGGATAGAGGCTATGATAGGATAGAGGATAGGATAGGGTAGAGGATTGGATAGGATAACGGATAGATGATAGGATAGGATATAGGATAGGTTAGGTTAGAGGTTAGGATAGGATAGAAGATAGGATAGGATAGAGGATTGGATAGGATACAGGATAGGATAGGATAGAGGATAGGATAGGATAGAGGATCAGATAGGATAGAGGATAGGATAGACTATAGGATAGGATAGGATAGAGGATTGGATAGATGATAGGATAGGATAGAGGATATTATAGGATAGAGGATATGATAGGATAGAGGATAGGATAGGATAGAGGATTGGATAAGATAGAGGATAGGATAGGATAGATGATAGGATAGGATAGAGGATAGTATAGGATAGAGGATAGGATAGACGATAGGATAGGATAGAGGATAGGATAGAGGATAGGATAGAGGATAGGGTAGAGAATAGGATAGCGGATAGGATAGAGAATAGGAACGGATAGATGATATTATAGGATAGAGTGTACGATATTATAGAGGATAGGATAGGATAGAGGATAGGATAGAGGATATTATACGATAGAGGATTGGATACGATAGAGGATAGAGGATAGGATAGGATACAGGAAAGGATAGGATTGAGGATAGGATTAGATATAGGATAGAACAGGATAGATGATAGAATAGGATAGAGGATAGGATAGAGGATAGGATGGGATAGAGAATAGGATAGGGGATTTGATAGGATAGATGATAGGGTAGGATAGAAGATAATATAGGATAGAGGATAGGATAGGATAGAGGATGGGTTAGGATAGAGGATAGGATAGGATAGAGGATAGGATAGGATAGAGGATAGGATAGGATAGAGGATAGGATAGGATAGAGGATAGGATAGGATAGAGGATAGGATAGACGATAGGATAGGATAGACGATAGGATAGGATAGGATAGAGGATAGGATAGGATAGAGGATAGGATAGAGGATAGGATAGGATAGAGGATAGGAATGGATAGAGGATAGGATAGAGGATAGGATAGGATAGAGGATAGGATTGGATAGAGGATAGGATAGAGGATAGGATAGGATAGAGGATAGGATACGATAGAGGATAGGATAGGATAGAGGATAGGATAGGATAGAGGATAGGAAAAGATAGAGGATTGGATAGGATAGAGGATAGGATAGGTTAGAGGATAGGATAGGATAGAGGATAGGATAGAGGATAGGATAGGATAGAGGATAGGATAGGATAGAGGATAGGATAGAGGATAGGATAGGATAGGATAGGATAGAGGATAGGATAGGGTAGAGGATAGGATAGAGGATAGGATAGGATAGAGGATAGGATAGGATAGAGGATAGGATAGGTAATTGGATAGGATAGAGTATAGGATAAGGTAGAGGATAGGATAGGATAGAGGATATAATAGGATAGAGGATAGGATAGGATAGAGGATAGGATAGGATAGTGGATAGGATAGGATAGAGGATAGGATAGGGTATAGGATATAGGATAGGATAGGATAGAGGATAGGATAGGATAGAGGATAGGATAGGATAGAGGATAGGATAGGATAGAGGATAGGATAGAGGATAGGATAGGATAGAGGATAGGATGGGATAGAGGATAGGATAGGATAGAGGATAGGATAGGATAGAGGATAGGATAGGATAGAGGATAGGATAGAGGATAGGATAGGATAGAGGATAGGATAGAGGATAGGATAGGATAGATGATAGGATAGGATAGAGGATAGGATAGGTAATTGGATAGGATAGAGTATAGGATAAGGTAGAGGATAGGATAGGATAGAGGATATAATAGGATAGAGGATAGGATAGGATAGAGGATAGGATAGGATAGAGGATAGGATAGGTTATAGGATATAGGATAGGATAGGATAGAGGATAGGATAGGATAGAGGATAGGATAGGATAGAGGATAGGATAGAGGATAGGATAGGATAGAGGATAGGATGGGATAGAGGATAGGATGGGATAGAGGATAGGATAGGATAGAGGATAGAATAGGATAGAGGATAGGATAGGATAGAGGATAGGATAGGATAGAGGATAGGATAGGATAGAGGATAGGATAGGATAGAGGCTATGATAGGATAGAGGATAGGATAGGATAGAGGATTGGATAGGATAGAGGATAGATGATAGGATAGGATAGAGGATAGGTTAGGTTAGAGGTTAGGGTAGGATAGAAGATAGGATAGGATAGAGGATTGGGTAGGATACAGGATAGGATAGGATAGAGGATAGGATAGGGGATTTGATAGGATAGAGGATAGGATAGGATAGTAGACAGGATAGGATAGAGGATAGGATAGAGGATAGGATAGAGAATAGGATAGCGGATAGGATAGAGAATAGGAACGGATAGATGATATTATAGGATAGAGTGTACGATATTATAGAGGATAGGATAGGATAGAGGATGGGTTAGGATAGAGGATAGGATAGGATAGAGGATAGGATAGGATAGAGGATAGGATAGGATAGAGGATAGGATAGGATAGAGGATAGGATAGGATAGAGGATAGGATAGGATAGAGGATAGGATAGGATAGAGGATAGGATAGGATAGAGGATAGGATAGGATAGAGGATAGGATAGGTAATTGGATAGGATAGAGGATAGGATAAGGTACAGGATAGTATAGGATAGAGGATAGGATAGGATAGAGGATTAGGATAGGATAGAGGATTAGGATAGGATAAAGGATAGGATAGGATAGAGGATAGGATAGTATAGAGGATAGAGGATAGAGGATAGGATAGGATAGAGGATAGGATAGGTAATTGGATAGGATAGAGTATAGGATAAGGTAGAGGATAGGATAGGATAGAGGATATAATAGGATAGAGGATAGGATAGGATAGAGGATAGGATAGGATAGAGGATAGGATAGGATAAAGGATAGGATAGGATAGAGGACAGGATGGGATAGAGGATAGGATAGGATAGGGGATAGAATAGGATACAGGATAGGATAGGATAGAGGATAGGATAGGATAGAGGATAGGATAGGACAGAGGATAGGATAGGATAGGATAGAGGATAGGATAGAGGATAGGATAGGATAGAGGATAGGATAGGTAATTGGATAGGATAGAGGATAGGATAAGGTACAGGATAGTATAGGATAGAGGATAGGATAGGATAGAGGATTAGGATAGGATAAAGGATAGGATAGGATAGAGGATAGGATAGTATAGAGGATAGAGGATAGAGGATAGGATAGGATAGAGGATAGGATAGGTAATTGGATAGGATAGAGTATAGGATAAGGTAGAGGATAGGATAGGATAGAGGATAGGATAGGATAGAGGATAGGATAGGATAAAGGATAGGATAGGATAGAGGATAGGATAGGATAGAGGATAGGATAGGATAAAGGATAGGATAGGATAGAGGATAGGATAGGGTAGAGGATAGGATAGGATAGAGGATAGGATAGGATAGAGGATATAATAGGATTGAGGAAAGGATAGGATAGAGGATAGGATAGGATAGAGGATAGGATAGGATAGAGGATAGGATAGGATAGAGGATAGGATAGGATAGAGGATAGGATAGGATATAGGATATAGGATAGGATAGGATAGGATAGAGGATAGGATAGGATAGAGGATAGGATAGGATAGAGGATAGGATAGGATAGAGGATAGGATAGAGGATAGGATAGGATAGATGATAGGATAGGATAGAGGATAGGATAGGTAATTGGATAGGATAGAGTATAGGATAAGGTAGAGGATAGGATAGGATAGAGGATATAATAGGATAGAGGATAGGATAGGATAGAGGATAGGATAGGATAGAGGATAGGATAGGTTATAGGATATAGGATAGGATAGGATAGAGGATAGGATAGGATAGAGGATAGGATAGGATAGAGGATAGGATAGAGGATAGGATAGGATAGAGGATAGGATAGGGGATTTGATAGGATAGAGGATAGGATAGGATAGACGACAGGATAGGATAGAGGATAGGATAGAGGATAGGATAGAGAATAGGATAGCGGATAGGATAGAGAATAGGAACGGATAGATGATATTATAGGATAGAGTGTACGATATTATAGAGGATAGGATAGGATAGAGGATGGGTTAGGATAGAGGATAGGATAGGATAGAGGATAGGATAGGATAGAGGATAGGATAGGATAGAGGATAGGATAGGATAGAGGATAGGATAGGATAGAGGATAGGATAGGATAGAGGATAGGATAGGATAGAGGATAGGATAGGATAGAGGATAGGATAGGATAGAGGATAGGATAGGATAGAGGATAGGATAGGTAATTGGATAGGATAGAGGATAGGATAAGGTACAGGATAGTATAGGATAGAGGATAGGATAGGATAGAGGATTAGGATAGGATAGAGGATTAGGATAGGATAAAGGATAGGATAGGATAGAGGATAGGATAGTATAGAGGATAGAGGATAGAGGATAGGATAGGATAGAGGATAGGATAGGTAATTGGATAGGATAGAGTATAGGATAAGGTAGAGGATAGGATAGGATAGAGGATATAATAGGATAGAGGATAGGATAGGATAGAGGATAGGATAGGATAGAGGATAGGATAGGATAAAGGATAGGATAGGATAGAGGACAGGATGGGATAGAGGATAGGATAGGATAGGGGATAGAATAGGATACAGGATAGGATAGGATAGAGGATAGGATAGGATAGAGGATAGGATAGGACAGAGGATAGGATAGGATAGGATAGAGGATAGGATAGAGGATAGGATAGGATAGAGGATAGGATAGGTAATTGGATAGGATAGAGGATAGGATAAGGTACAGGATAGTATAGGATAGAGGATAGGATAGGATAGAGGATAGGATAGGATAGAGGATAGGATAGGATAGAGGATAGGATAGGACAGAGGATAGGATAGGATAGGATAGAGGATAGGATAGAGGATAGGATAGGATAGAGGATAGGATAGGTAATTGGATAGGATAGAGGATAGGATAAGGTACAGGATAGTATAGGATAGAGGATAGGATAGGATAGAGGATTAGGATAGGATAGAGGAAAGGATAGGATAGAGGATAGGATAGGATAGAGGATAGGATAGGATAGAGGATAGGATAGGATAGAGGATAGGATAGGATAGAGGATAGGATAGGATAGAGGATAGGATAGGATAGAGGATAGGATAGGATAGTGGATAGGATAGGATAGAGGATTGGATAGGATAGAGGATAGGATAGGATAGAGGATAGGATAGGATAGAGGATAGGATAGGATAGAGGATAGGATAGGATAGAGGATAGGATAGGATAGAGTATAGGACAGGAGACGATAGAGGATAGGATAGGATAGAGGATAGGATAGGATAGAGGATATGATAGGATAGAGGATAGGATAGGATAGAGGATAGGATAGGATAGAGGATAGGATAGGATAGAGGATAGGATAGGATAGAGGATAGGATAGGATAGAGGATAGGATAGGATAGAGGATAGGATAGGATTGATAATAGGATTAGTGAGAGGATAGGATAGGATAAAGGATAGGATAGGATAGACAATAGGATAGGAAAGAGGATAGGATAGGATACAGGATAGGATAGGATAGAGGATAGGATAGGATAGAGGATAGGATAGGATAGAGGATTGGATAGGATAGAGGATACGATAGGATAGAGGATAGGATAGAGAATAGGATAGGATAGAGGAGACAATAGGGGATTGGATCGGATACAGGATAGGCTACGGTAGAGGATAGGATAGGATAGGATAGAGAATAGGATAGGATAGATGATATTATAGGATAGAGGACAGGATGGGATAGAGGATAGGATAGGATAGAGGATAGGATAGGATAGAGGATAGGATAGAGGATAGGATTCGATAGAGGACAGGATAGGATAGGATGGCGGAAAGGATAGTATAGAGTATAGAATAGGACAGAGGATAAGATAGGATAGAGGATAGGATAAGTTAGAGAATAGGATAGGATAGAGGATAGGATAGAGGATTGGATAGGATAGAGGATACGATAGGATAGAGGATAGGATAGGATAGAGGATAGGATAGGAGAGAAGGATAGAATAGGATAGAGGATAGGATAGGATAGAGGATAGGATAGGATAGAGGATAGGATAATAGAGAAGGATAGAATAGGATAGAGGATAGGATAGGATAGAGGATAGGATAGAGGATAGGATAAGTTAGAGGATAGGATAGGATAGAGGATAGGATAGAGGATTGGATAGGATAGAGGATACGATAGGATAGAGGATAGGATAGGATAGAGGATAGGATAGGAGAGAAGGATAGAATAGGATAGAGGATAGGATAGGATAGAGGATAGGATAGGATAGAGGATAGGATAATAGAGAAGGATAGAATAGGATAGAGGATAGGATAGGATAGAGGATAGGATAGGGGATTGGATAGAATAGAGGATAGGATCGGATATAGGATAGGATAGGATAGAGGATAGGATAGGATAGAGGATAGGAAATAGGATTGAATAGGATAGAGGATAGGATATAATACAGGATATTATAGGATAGTCGATAGGATAGGATTGAGGATAGGACGGGATAGAGGAGAGGATAGAGAATAGGATAGGATAGAGGATAGGATAGGATAGAGGATAGGATAGGATAGGACAGAGGATACGATATTATAGAGGATAGGATAGCATAGCGGAAAGGGTAGGATAGAGGATAGGATCGGGGATTGGATAGGATAGGGGATTGGATAGTATAGAGGACAGGAGACGATAGAGGATAGGATAGGATAGAGGATAGAATAGGATAGAGGATAGGATAGGATAGGGGATAGGATACGAAAGAGGATAGGATAGGATAGAGAATAGGATATAGGATTGGATAGGATAGAGGATAGGATACGATAGAGGATAGGATAGGATAGGATAGAGAATAGGATAGGATAGATGATATTATAGGATAGAGGACATTATAGGACAGAGGAAACTATATTATAGAGTATAGGATAGGATAGAGGATAGGATCGGATAGAGGATAGGATAGGGGATTGGATAGGATAGAGGATAGGATTAGATAGAGGACAGTATAGGATAGGATGGCGGAAAGGATAGCATAGAGTGTAGAATAGGACAGAGGATAAGATAGGATAGAGGATACGATAGGATATAGGATAGGATAGAGAATAGGATAGGATAGAGGATACGATAGGGGATTTGATCGGATACAGGATAGGATACGGTAGCGGATAGGATAGGATAGGATAGAGAATAGGATAGGATAGAGGATAGGATAGGATAGAGGATAGGATAGGATAGAGGATAGCATAGGATAGAGGATAGGATAGGATAGGATAGAGGATAGAATTGGATAGAGGATAGGATAGGATAGAGGATAGGATAGGATAGAGGATAGGATAGGATAGGGGATAGGATACGAAAGAGGATAGGATAGGATAGAGAATAGGATATAGGATTGGATAGGATAGAGGATAGGATAGGATAGAGGATAGGATAGGATAGAGGATAGGATAGGATAGAGGATAGGATAGGATAGAGGATAGAGGATACGATAGGATAGAGGATAGGATAGAGAATAGGAAAGGATAGAGGAGACGATAGGGGATTGGATCGGATACAGGATAGGATACGGTAGAGGATAGGATATTATAGGATAGAGAATAGGATAGGATAGATGATATTATAGGATAGAGGACAGGATGGGATAGAGGATAGGATAGAGGATTGGATAGGATAGAGGATACGATAGGATAGAGGATAGGATAGGATAGAGGATAGGATAGGAGAGAAGGATAGAATAGGATAGAGGATAGGATAGGATAGAGGATAGGATAGGATAGAGGATAGGATAGGATAGAGGATAGGATAATAGAGAAGGATAGAATAGGATAGAGGATAGGATAGGATAGAGGATAGGATAGAGGATAGGATAGGTTAGAGGATAGGATAGGATAGAGGATAGGATAGGATAGAGGATAGGATAGAGGATAGGATAGGTTAGAGGATAGGATAGGATAGAGGATAGGATAGGATAGAGGATAGGATAGGATAGAGGATAGGATAGGATAGAGGATAGGATAGGATTGAGGATAGGATTGGTGAGACGATAGGATAGGATAAAGGATAGGATAGGATAGACAATAGGATAGGAAAGAGGATAGGATAGGATAGAGAATGGGATAGGATAGAGGATAGGATAGGATAGAGGATAGGATAGGATAGCGGGTAGGATAGGATAGAGGATAGGATAGGATAGGATAGGATAGAGGATAGGATAGGATAGAGGATAGGATAGGATAGGATAGAGGATAGGATAGGATACATGATAGGATAGGATAGTGGATAGGATAGGATAGAGGATAGGATAGGATAGAGGATAGGATAGGATAGAGGATAGGATAGGATAGACGATAGGATAGGATAGAGGATAGGATAGGATAGAGGATAGGATAGGATAGTGGATAGGATAGGATAGAGGATAGGATAGGATAGAGGATAGGATAGGATAGAGGATAGGATAGGATAGAGGATAGGATAGGATAGAGGATAGGATAGGATAGAGGATAGGATAGGATAGAGGATAGGATAGGATAGAGGATAGCATAGGATAGAGTATAGGACAGGAGACGATAGAGGATAGGATAGGATAGAGGATAGGATAGGATAGAGGATATGATAGGATAGAGGATAGGATAGGATAGAGGATAGGATAGGATAGAGGATACAATAGGACAGAGGATAAGATAGGATAGAGGATAGGATAAGTTAGAGGATAGGATAGGATAGAGGATAGGATAGAGGATTGGATAGGATAGAGGATACGATAGGATAGAGGATAGGATAGGATAGGGGATAGGATAGGAGAGAAGGATAGAATAGGATAGAGGATAGGATAGGATAGAGGATAGGATAGGATAGAGGATAGGATAATAGAGAAGGATAGAATAGGATAGAGGATAGGATAGAGGATAGGATAGGTTAGAGGATAGGATAGGATAGAGGATAGGATAGGATAGAAGATAGGATAGGATAGAGGATAGGATAGGATAGAGGATAGGATAGGATAGAAGATAGGATAGGATAGAGGATAGGATAGGATAGAGGATAGGATAGGATAGAGGATAGGATAGGATAGAGGATAGGATAGAGAATAGGATAGGATAGAGGAGACGATAGGGGATTGGATCGGATACAGGATAGGATACGGTAGAGGATAGGATAGGATAGGATACAGAATAGGATAGGATAGATGATATTATAGGATAGAGGACAGGATAGGATAGAGGATTGGATAGGATAGAGGATACGATAGGATAGAGGATAGGATAGAGAATAGGATAGGATAGAGGAGAAGATAGGGGATTGGATCGGATACAGGATAGGCTACGGTAGAGGATAGGATAGGATAGGATAGAGAATAGGATAGGATAGATGATATTATAGGATAGAGGACAGGATGGGATAGAGGATAGGATAGGATAGAGGATAGGATAGGATAGAGGGTAGGATAGAGGATAGGATTCGATAGAGGACAGGATAGGATAGGATGGCGGAAAGGATAGTATAGAGTATAGAATAGGACAGAGGATAAGATAGGATAGAGGATAGGATAAGTTAGAGAATAGGATAGGATAGAGGATAGGATAGAGGATTGGATAGGATAGAGGATACGATAGGATAGAGGATAGGATAGGATAGAGGATAGGATAGGAGAGAAGGATAGAATAGGATAGAGGATAGGATAGGATAGAGGATAGGATAGGATAGAGGATAGGATAATAGAGAAGGATAGAATAGGATAGAGGATAGGATAGGATAGAGGATAGGATAGAGGATAGGATAAGTTAGAGGATAGGATAGGATAGAGGATAGGATAGAGGATTGGATAGGATAGAGGATACGATAGGTTAGAGGATAGGATAGGATAGAGGATAGGATAGGAGAGAAGGATAGAATAGGATAGAGGATAGGATAGGATAGAGGATAGGATAGGATAGAGGATAGGATAATAGAGAAGGATAGAATAGGATAGAGGATAGGATAGGATAGAGGATAGGATAGGTTAGAGGATAGGATAGGATAGAGGATAGGATAGGATAGAGGATATGATATAATAGAGGATAGGATAGGATAGACGATAGGATATGATAGACGATAGGATAGGATAGAGGATAGGATAGGATAGAGGATAGGATAGGATAGAGGATAGGATAGGATAGAGGATAGGATGGGATAAAGGATACGATATTATAGAGGATAGGATAGGATAGGATAGAGGATATGATCGGATAGAGGATAGGATAGGTTTGAGGATATTATACGATAGAATATAATAGAGGATACGATATTATAGAGGATACAATACGGTAGAGGATAGGATAGGGAATTCTATAGGATAGAGGATAGGATCGGATAGAGGATAGGATAGGGGATTGGATAGAATAGAGGATAGGATCGGATATAGGATAGGATAGGATAGAGGATAGGATAGGATAGAGGATAGGAAATAGGATTGAATAGGATAGAGGATAGGATATAATACAGGATATTATAGGATAGTCGATAGGATAGGATTGAGGATAGGACGGGATAGAGGAGAGGATAGAGAATAGGATAGGATAGAGGATAGGATAGGATAGAGGATAGGATAGGATAGGACAGAGGATACGATATTATAGAGGATAGGATAGCATAGCGGAAAGGGTAGGATAGAGGATAGGATCGGGGATTGGATAGGATAGGGGATTGGATAGTATAGAGGACAGGAGACGATAGAGGATAGGATAGGATAGAGGATAGAATAGGATAGAGGATAGGATAGGATAGGGGATAGGATACGAAAGAGGATAGGATAGGATAGAGAATAGGATATAGGATTGGATAGGATAGAGGATAGGATACGATAGAGGATAGGATAGGATAGGATAGAGAATAGGATAGGATAGATGATATTATAGGATAGAATACATTATAGGACAGAGGAAACTATATTATAGAGTATAGGATAGGATAGAGGATAGGATCGGAGAGAGGATAGGATAGGGGATTGGATAGGATAGAGGATAGGATTAGATAGAGGACAGTATAGGATAGGATGGCGGAAAGGATAGGATAGAGTGTAGAATAGGACAGAGGATAAGATAGGATAGAGGATACGATAGGATATAGGATAGGATAGAGAATAGGATAGGATAGAGGATACGATAGGGGATTTGATCGGATACAGGATAGGATACGGTAGGGGATAGGATAGGATAGGATAGAGAATAGGATAGGATAGAGGATAGGATAGGATAGGATAGAGAATAGGATAGGATAGATGATATTATAGGATAGATGACAGGATGGGATAGACGATAGGATATGATAGAGGATAGGATAGGATAGAGGATAGGATAGGATAGAGGATAGCATAGGATAGAGGATAGGATAGGATAGGATAGAGGATAGAATTGGATAGAGGATAGGATAGGATAGAGGATAGGATAGGATAGAGGATATAATAGGATAGAGGATAGGATAGGATAGAGGATAGGATAGGATAGAGGATAGGATAGGATAGAGGATAGAGGATACGATAGGATAGAGGATAGGATAGAGAATAGGAAAGGATAGAGGAGACGATAGGGGATTGGATCGGATACAGGATAGGATACGGTAGAGGATAGGATATTATAGGATAGAGAATAGGATAGGATAGATGATATTATAGGATAGAGGACAGGATGGGATAGAGGATAGGATAGAGGATTGGATAGGATAGAGGATACGATAGGATAGAGGATAGGATAGGATAGAGGATAGGATAGGAGAGAAGGATAGAATAGGATAGAGGATAGGATAGGATAGAGGATAGGATAGGATAGAGGATAGGATAATAGAGAAGGATAGAATAGGATAGAGGATAGGATAGGATAGAGGATAGGATAGAGGATAGGATAGGTTAGAGGATAGGATAGGATAGAGGATAGGATAGGATAGAGGATAGGATAGAGGATAGGATAGGTTAGAGGATAGGATAGGATAGAGGATAGGATAGGATAGAGGATAGGATAGGATAGAGGATAGGATAGGGTAGAGGATAGGATAGGATTGAGGATAGGATAGGATAGAGGATAGGATAGGATAGACAATAGGATAGGAAAGAGGATAGGATAGGATAGAGAATGGGATAGGATAGAGGATAGGATAGGATAGAGGATAGGATAGGATAGAGGATAGGATAGGATAGAGGATAGGATAGGATAGAGGATAGCATAGGATAGAGTATAGGACAGGAGACGATAGAGGATAGGATAGGATAGAGGATAGGATAGGATAGAGGATATGATAGGATAGAGGATAGGATAGGATAGAGGATAGGATAGGATAGAGGATACAATAGGACAGAGGATAAGATAGGGTAGAGGATAGGATAAGTTAGAGGATAGGATAGGATAGAGGATAGGATAGAGGATTGGATAGGATAGAGGATACGATAGGATAGAGGATAGGATAGGATAGAGGATAGGATAGGAGAGAAGGATAGAATAGGATAGAGGATAGGATAGGATAGAGGATAGGATAGGATAGAGGATAGGATAATAGAGAAGGATAGAATAGGATAGAGGATAGGATAGAGGATAGGATAGGTTAGAGGATAGGATAGGATAGAGGATAGGATAGGATAGAGGATAGGATAGGATAGAGGATAGGATAGGATTGAGGATAGGATTGCTGAGAGGATAGGATAGGATAAAGGTTAGGATAGGATAGACAATAGGATAGGAAAGAGGATAGGATAGGATAGAGAATGGGATAGGATAGAGGATAGGATAGGATAGAGGATAGGATAGAGGATAGGATAGGATAGAGGATAGGATAGGATAGAGGATAGGATAGGATAGAGGATAGGATAGGATAGAGGATAGGATAGGATAGAGGATAGGATAGGATAGAGGATAGGATAGAGAATAGGATAGGATAGAGGAGACGATAGGGGATTGGATCGGATACAGGATAGGCTACGGTAGAGGATAGGATAGGATAGGATAGAGAATAGGATAGGATAGATGATATTATAGGATAGAGGACAGGATGGGATAGAGGATAGGATAGGATAGAGGATAGGATAGGATTGAGGATAGGATAGGATAAAGGATAGGATAGGATAGACAATAGGATAGGAAAGAGGATAGGATAGGATAGAGAATGGGATAGGATAGAGGATAGGATAGGATAGGATAGAGAATAGGATAGGATAGATGATATTATAGGAGAGAGGATAGGATAGGATAGAAGATACGATATTATAGAGGATAGGATAGGTTAGAGGATAGCATAGGATAGAGGATAGGATAGGATAGAGGATAGGATAGGATAGAGGATAGGATAGGATTGAGGATAGGATTGGTGAGAGGATAGGATAGGATAAAGGATAGGATAGGATAGACAATAGGATAGGAAAGAGGATAGGATAGGATAGAGAATGGGATAGGATAGAGGATAGGATAGGATAGGATAGACAATAGGATAGGATAGATGATATTATAGGAGAGAGGATAGGATAGGATAGAAGATACGATATTATAGAGGATAGGATAGGATAGAGTATAGGATACGATAGATGATATGATAGATGATATTATAGGAAAGAGGGTAGGATAGGATAGAGGATACGATATTATAGACGATAGGATAGGATAGAGTATAGGATAGGATAGAGGATAGGATAGGATATTGGATGGGATAAGATAGGATAGAGGATAGGATATAGGATTGGATAGGATAGAGGATAGGATAGGGTAGAGGATAGGATAGGATAGAGGATAGGATAGGATAGAGGATAGGATAGGATAGATGATATTATAGGATAGAGGATAGGATAGGATAGAGGATAGGATCGGATAGAGAATAGGACAGGGCATTGGATAGGAAAGAGGATAGGATAGGATAGAGGATAGGATAGGATAGAGGATAGGATAGGATAGAGGATAGGATAGGATAGAGGATAGGATAGGATAGAGGATAGGATAGGATAGAGGATAGGATAGGATAGAGGATAGGATAGGATAGAGGATAGGATAGGATAGAGGATAGGATAGGATAGAGGATAGGATAGGATAGAGGATAGGATAGGATAGAGGATAGGATAGGATAGAGGATAGGATAGGATAGAGGACAGGATGGGATAGAGGATAGGATAGGATAGAGGATAGGATAGGATTGAGGATAGGATAGGATAAAGGATAGGATAGGATAGACAATAGGATAGGAAAGAGGATAGGATAGGATAGAGAATGGGATAGGATAGAGGATAGGATAGGATAGGATAGAGAATAGGATAGGATAGATGATATTATAGGAGAGAGGATAGGATAGGATAGAAGATACGATATTATAGAGGATAGGATAGGTTAGAGGATAGCATAGGATAGAGGATAGGATAGGATAGAGGATAGGATAGGATAGAGGATAGGATAGGATTGAGGATAGGATTGGTGAGAGGATAGGATAGGATAAAGGATAGGATAGGATAGACAATAGGATAGGAAAGAGGATAGGATAGGATAGAGAATGGGATAGGATAGAGGATAGGATAGGATAGGATAGACAATAGGATAGGATAGATGATATTATAGGAGAGAGGATAGGATAGGATAGAAGATACGATATTATAGAGGATAGGATAGGATAGAGTATAGGATACGATAGATGATATGATAGATGATATTATAGGAAAGAGGGTAGGATAGGATAGAGGATACGATATTATAGACGATAGGATAGGATAGAGTATAGGATAGGATAGAGGATAGGATAGGATATTGGATGGGATAAGATAGGATAGAGGATAGGATATAGGATTGGATAGGATAGAGGATAGGATAGGGTAGAGGATAGGATAGGATAGAGGATAGGATAGGATAGAGGATAGGATAGGATAGATGATATTATAGGATAGAGGATAGGATAGGATAGAGGATAGGATCGGATAGAGAATAGGACAGGGCATTGGATAGGAAAGAGGATAGGATAGGATAGAGGATAGGATAGGATAGAGGATAGGATAGGATAGAGGATAGGATAGGATAGAGGATAGGATAGGATAGAGGATAGGATAGGATAGAGGATAGGATAGGATAGAGGATAGGATAGGATAGAGGATAGGATAGGATAGAGGATAGGATAGGATAGAGGATAGGATAGGATAGAGGATAGGATAGGATAGAGGATAGGATAGGATAGAGGATAGGATAGGATAGAGGATAGGATAGGATAGAGGATAGGATAGGATAGAGGATAGGATAGGATAGAGGATAGGATAGGATAGGATAGAGGATAGGATAGGATAGAGGATAGGATAGGATAGAGGATAGGATAGGATAGATGATATTATAGGATAGAGGACAGGATAGGATAGAGGATTGGATAGGATAGAGGATACGATAGGATAGAGGATAGGATAGAGAATAGGATAGGATAGAGGAGACGATAGGGGATTGGATCGGATACAGGATAGGCTACGGTAGAGTATAGGATAGGATAGGATAGAGAATAGGATAGGATAGATGATATTATAGGATAGAGGACAGGATGGGATAGAGGATAGGATAGGATAGGATAGAGGATAGGATAGAGGATAGGATTCGATAGAGGGCAGGATAGGATAGGATGGCGGAAAGGATAGTATAGAGTATAGAATAGGACAGAGGATAAGATAGGATAGAGGATAGGGTAAGTTAGAGGATAGGATAGGATAGAGGATAGGATAGAGGATTGGATAGGATAGAGGATACGATAGGATAGAGGATAGGATAGGATAGAGGATAGGATAGGAGAGAAGGATAGAATAGGATAGAGGATAGGATAGGATAGAGGATGTTATAGGATAGAGGATAGGATAATAGAGAAGGATAGAATAGGATAGAGGATAGGATAGGATAGAGGATAGGATAGGATAGAGGATAGGATAGGATAGAGGATAGGATAGGATAGAGGATAAGATAGGATAGAGGATAGGATAGGATTGAGGATAGGATTGGTGAGAGGATAGGATAGGATAAAGGATAGGATAGGATAGACAATAGGATAGGAAAGAGGATAGGATAGGATACAGAATGGGATAGGATAGAGGATAGGATAGGATAGAGGATAGGATAGGATAGCGGATAGGATAGGATAGGGGATAGGATAGGATAGGATAGGATAGAGGATAGGATAGGACAGAGGATAGGATAGGATAGAGGATAGGATAGGATAGACGATAGGATAGGATAGAGGATAGGATAGGATAGAGGATAGGATAGGATAGAGGATCGGATAGGATAGAGGATAGGATAGGATAGAGGATAGGATAGGATAGACGATAGGATAGGATAGAGGATAGGATAGGATAGAGGATAGTATAGGATAGTGGATAGGATAGGATAGAGGATAGGATAGGATAGAGGATAGTATAGGATAGTGGATAGGATAGGATAGAGGATAGGATAGGATAGAGGATAGGATAGGTTAGAGGATAGGATAGGATAGGATAGAGGATAGGATAGAGGATAGAGTATAGGATAGGATAGTGGATAGGATAGGATAGAGCAGACTATAGGGGATAGGATAGAGGATAGGATAGGATAGAGGATAGGATAGGATAGGATAGAGAATAGGATAGGATAGATGGTATTATAGGAGAGAGGATAGGATAGGATAGAAGATACGATATTATAGAGGATAGGATAGGATAGAGTATTGGATACGATAGAGGATATGATAGATGATATTATAGGAAAGAGGGTAGGATAGGATAGAGGATACGATATTATAGACGATAGGATAGGATAGAGTATAGGATTGGATAGAGGATAGGATAGGATAGAGGATAGTATAGGATAGAGGATAGTATAGGATAGGATAGAGAATAGGATAGGATAGATGATATTATAGGAGAGAGGATAGGATAGGATAGAAGATACGATATTATAGAGGATAGGATAGGATAGAGTATAGGATACGATAGAGGATATGATAGATGATATTATAGGAAAGAGGGTAGGATAGGATAGAGGATACGATATTATAGACGATAGGATAGGATAGAGTATAGGATAGGATAGAGGATAGGATAGGATATTGGATGGGATAAGATAGGATAGAGGATAGAATATAGGATTGGATAGGATAGAGGATAGGATAGGGTAGAGGATAGGATAGGATAGAGGATAGGATAGGATAGAGGATAGGATAGGATAGATGATATTATAGGATAGAGGATAGGATAGGATAGAGGATACGATATTATAGAGGATAGGATAGGGTAGACGATAGGATCGGATAGAGAGTAGGACAGGGCATTGGATAGGAAAGAGGATAGGATAGGATAGAGGATAGGATAGGATAGAGGATAGGATAGGATAGAGGATAGGATAGGATAGAGGATAGGATAGGATAGAGGATAGGATAGGATAGAGGATAGGATAGGATAGAGGATAGGATAGGATAGAGGATAGGATAGGATAGAGGATAGGATAGGATAGTGGATAGGATAGGATAGAGGATAGGATAGGATAGTGGATAGGATAGGATAGAGGATAGGATAGGATAGAGGATAGGATAGGATAGACGATAGGATAGGATAGAGGATAGGATAGAGGATAGGATTCGATAGAGGACAGGATAGGATAGGATGGCGGAAAGGATAGGATAGAGTATAGAATAGGACAGAGGATATGATAGGATAGAGGATAGGATAAGTTAGAGGATAGGATAGGATAGAGGATAGGATAGAGGATTGGATAGGATAGAGGATACGATAGGATAGAGGATAGGATAGGATAGAGGATAGGATAGGATAGAGGATAGGATAGGATAGAGGATAGGATGGGATAAAGGATACGATATTATAGAGGATAGGATAGGATAGGATAGAGGATATGATCGGATAGAGGATAGGATAGGATAGAGGATAGGATAGGATAGGGGATAGGATACGAAAGAGGATTGGATAGGATAGAGAATAGGATATAGGATTGGATAGGATAGAGGATAGGATACGATAGAGGATAGGATAGGATAGGATAGAGAATAGGATAGGATAGATGATATTATAGGATAGAGGACATTATAGGACAGAGGAAACTATATTATAGAGTATAGGATAGGATAGAGGATAGGATCGGATAGAGGATAGGATAGGGGATTGGATAGGATAGAGGATAGGATTCGATAGAGGACAGTATAGGATAGGATGGCGGAAAGGATAGGATAGAGTGTAGAATAGGACAGAGGATAAGATAGGATAGAGGATACGATAGGATATAGGATAGGATAGAGAATAGGATAGGATAGAGGATACGATAGGGGATTTGATCGGATACAGGATAGGATACGGTAGAGGATAGGATAGGATAGGATAGAGAATAGGATAGGATAGAGGATAGGATAGGATAGGATAGAGAATAGGATAGGATAGATGATATTATAGGATAGAGGACAGGATGGGATAGACGATAGGATATGATAGAGGATAGGATAGGATAGAGGATAGGATAGGATAGAGGATAGCATAGGATAGAGGATAGGATAGGATAGGATAGAGGATAGGATTGGATAGAGGATAGGATAGGATAGAGGATAGGATAGGATAGAGGATAGGATAGGATAGAGGATAGGATAGGATAGAGGATAGGATAGGATAGAGGATAGAGGATACGATAGGATAGAGGATAGGATAGAGAATAGGAAAGGATAGAGGAGACGATAGGGGATTGGATCGGATACAGGATAGGATACGGTAGAGGATGGGATATTATAGGATAGAGAATAGGATAGGATAGATGATATTATAGGATAGAGGACAGGATGGGATAGAGGATAGGATAGAGGAATGGATAGGATAGAGGATACGATAGGATAGAGGATAGGATAGGATAGAGGATAGGATAGGAGAGAAGGATAGAATAGGATAGAGGATAGGATAGGATAGAGGATAGGATAGGATAGAGGATAGGATAATAGAGAAGGATAGAATCGGATAGAGGATAGGATAGGATAGAGGATAGGATAGAGGATAGGATAGGTTAGAGGATAGGATAGGATAGAGGATAGGATAGGATAGAGGATAGGATAGGATAGAGGATAGGATAGGATAGAGGATAGGATAGGATTGAGGATAGGATAGGATAGAGGATAGGATAGGATAGAGGATAGGATAGGATAGAGGATGGGATAAGTTAGAGGATAGGATAGGATAGAGGATAGGATAGAGGATTGGATAGGATAGAGGATCCGATAGGATAGAGGATAGGATAGAGAATAGGATAGGATAGAGGAGACGATAGGGGATTGGATCGGATACAGGATAGGATACGGTAGAGGATAGGATAGGATAGGATAGAGAATAGGATAGGATAGATGATATTATAGGATAGAGGACAGGATAGGATAGAGGATTGGATAGGATAGAGGATAGGATAGGATAGAGGATAGGATAGGATAGAGGATAGGATAGGATAGAGGATAGGATAGGATAGAGGATAGGATAGGATAGAGGATAGCATAGGATAGAGGATAGGATAGGATAGAGGATAGGATAGGATAGAGGATAGGATAGAGGATAGGATAGGATAGAGGATGGGATAAGTTAGAGGATAGGATAGGATAGAGGATAGGATAGAGGATTGGATAGGATAGAGGATCCGATAGGATAGAGGATAGGATAGAGAATAGGATAGGATAGAGGAGACGATAGGGGATTGGATCGGATACAGGATAGGATACGGTAGAGGATAGGATAGGATAGGATAGAGAATAGGATAGGATAGATGATATTATAGGATAGAGGACAGGATAGGATAGAGGATTGGATAGGATAGAGGATAGGATAGGATAAAGGATAGGATAGAAAAGAGGATAGCATAGGATAGAGGATAGGATAGGATAGAGGATAGGATAGGATAGAGGATAGGATAGGATAGAGGATAGGATAGGATAGAGGATAGGATAGGATAGGGGATAGGATAGGATAGAGGATAGGATAGGATAAAGGTTTGGATAGGATAGAGGATAGGATAGGATAGAGGATATGATAGGATAGAGGATACGATATAGGATTGGATAGGATAGAGGATAGGATAGGAAAGAGGATAGGATAGGATAGAGAATGGGATAGGATAGAGGATAGGATAGGATAGAGGATAGGATAAGATAGAGGATAGGATAGGATAGAGGATAGGATCGGATAGAGCATAGGATAGGATAGAGGATAGGATAGGATAGAGGATAGGATAGGATAGAGGATAGGATAGGATAGAGGATAGGATAGGATAGAGGATAGGATAGGATAGAGGATAGGATAGGATAGAGGATAGGATAGGATAGAGGATAGGATAGGATAGAGGATAGCATAAGATAGAGGATAGGATAGGATAGAGGATAGGATAGGATAGAGGATAGGATAGGATAGAGGATAGGATAGGATAGAGGATGGGATAACTTAGAGGATAGGATAGGATAGAGGATAGGATAGAGGATTGGATGGGATAGAGGATCCGATAGGATAGAGGATAGGATAGAGAATAGGATAGGATAGAGGAGACGATAGGGGATTGGATTGGATACAGGATAGGATACGGTAGAGGATAGGATAGGATAGGTGATATTATAGGATAGAGGACAGGATAGGATAGAGGATTGGATAGGATAGAGGATAGGATAGGATAGAGGATAGGATAGGATAGAGGATAGCATAGGATAGAGGATAGAAGAGGATATAGGATAGGATAGGATAGAGGATAGGATAGGTTATAGGATTGGATAGGATAGAGGATAGGATAGGAAAGAGGATAGAATAGGATAGAGAATGGGATAGGATAGAGGATAGGATAGGATAGAGGATAGGATAAGATAGAGGATAGGATAGGATAGAGGATAGGATCGGATAGAGCATAGGATAGGATAGAGGATAGGATAGGATAGAGGATAGGATAGGATAGAGGATAGGATAGGATAGAGGATAGGATAGGATAGAGGATAGGATAGGATAGAGGATAGGATAGGATAGAGGATAGGATAGGATAGAGGATAGGATAGGATAGAGGATAGGATAGGATAGAGGATAGGATAGGATAGAGGATAGGATAGGATAGAGGATAGGATAGGATAGAGTATAGGACAGGAGACGATAGAGGATAGGATAGGATAGAGGATAGGATAGGATAGAGGATATGATAGGATAGAGGATAGGATAGAGAATAGGATAGGATAGAGGAGACGATAGGGGATTGGATCGGATACAGGATAGGATACGGTAGAGGATAGGATAGGATAGGATAGAGAATAGGATAGGATAGATGATATTATAGGATAGAGGACAGGATAGGATGGAGGATTGGATAGGATAGAGGATAGGATAGGATAGAGGATAGGATAGGATAGAGGATAGGATAGGATAGAGGATAGGATAGGATAGAGGATAGGATAGGATAGAGGATAGCATAGGATAGAGGATAGGATAGGATAGAGGATAGGATAGGATAGAGGATAGGATAGAGGATAGGATAGGATAGAGGATGGGATAAGTTAGAGGATAGGATAGGATAGAGGATAGGATAGAGGATTGGATAGGATAGAGGATCCGATAGGATAGAGGATAGGATAGAGAATAGGATAGGATAGAGGAGACGATAGGGGATTGGATCGGATACAGGATAGGATATGGTAGAGGATAGGATAGGATAGGATAGAGAATAGGATAGGACAGATGATATTATAGGATAGAGGACAGGATAGGATAGAGGATTGGATAGGATAGAGGATAGGATAGGATAGAGGATAGGATAGGAAAGAGGATAGCATAGGATAGAGGATAGGATAGGATAGAGGATAGGATAGGATAGAGGATAGGATAGGATAGAGGATAGGATAGGATAGAGGATAGGATAGGATAGGGGATAGGATAGGATAGAGGATAGGATAGGATAAAGGTTTGGATAGGATAGAGGATAGGATAGGATAGAGGATATGATAGGATAGAGGATACGATATAGGATTGGATAGGATAGAGGATAGGATAGGAAAGAGGATAGGATAGGATAGAGAATGGGATAGGATAGAGGATAGGATAGGATAGAGGATAGGATAAGATAGAGGATAGGATAGGATAGAGGATAGGATCGGATAGAGCATAGGATAGGATAGAGGATAGGATAGGATAGAGGATAGGATAGGATAGAGGATAGGATAGGATAGAGGATAGGATAGGATAGAGGATAGGATAGGATAGAGGATAGGATAGGATAGAGGATAGGATAGGATAGAGGATAGGATAGGATAGAGGATAGGATAGGATAGAGGATAGGATAGGATAGAGGATAGGATAGGATAGAGGATAGGATAGGATAGAGGATGGGATAACTTAGAGGATAGGATAGGATAGTGGATAGGATAGAGGATTGGATGGGATAGAGGATCCGATAGGATAGAGGATAGGATAGAGAATAGGATAGGATAGAGGAGACGATAGGGGATTGGATTGGATACAGGATAGGATACGGTAGAGGATAGGATAGGATAGGTGATATTATAGGATAGAGGACAGGATAGGATAGAGGATTGGATAGGATAGAGGATAGGATAGGATAGAGGATAGGATAGGATAGAGGATAGCATAGGATAGAGGATAGAAGAGGATATAGGATAGGATAGGATAGAGGATAGGATAGGTTATAGGATTGGATAGGATAGAGGATAGGATAGGAAAGAGGATAGAATAGGATAGAGAATGGGATAGGATAGAGGATAGGATAGGATAGAGGATAGGATAAGATAGAGGATAGGATAGGATAGAGGATAGGATCGGATAGAGCATAGGATAGGATAGAGGATAGGATAGGATAGAGGATAGGATAGGATAGAGGATAGGATAGGATAGAGGATAGGATAGGATAGAGGATAGGATAGGATAGAGGATAGGATAGGATAGAGGATAGGATAGGATAGAGGATAGGATAGGATAGAGGATAGGATAGGATAGAGGATAGGGTAGGATAGAGGATAGGATAGGATAGAGTATAGGACAGGAGACGATAGAGGATAGGATAGGATAGAGGATAGGATAGGATAGAGGATAGGATAATAGAGAAGGATAGAATAGGATAGAGGATAGGATAGGATAGAGGATAGGATAGAGGATAGGATAGGTTAGAGGATAGGATAGGATAGAGGATAGGATAGGATAGAGGATAGGATAGGATAGAGGATAGGATAGGATTGAGGATAGGATTGGTGAGAGGATAGGATAGGATAGAGGATAGGATAGAGGATTGGATAGGATAGAGGATACGATAGGATAGAGGATAGGATAGGATAGAGGATTGGATAGGATAGAGGATAGGGTAGGATAGAGGATAGGATAGGATAGAGGATAGCATAGGATAGAGGATAGAAGAGGATATAGGATAGGATAGGATAGAGGATAGGATAGGATATAGGATTGGATAGGATAGAGGATAGGATAGGAAAGAGGATAGAATAGGATAGAGAATGGGATAGGATAGAGGATAGGATAGGATAGAGGATAGGATAGGATAGAGGATAGGATAGGATAGAGGATAGGATAGGATAGAGGATAGGATAGGATAGAGGATAGGATAGGATAGAGGATAGGATAGGATAGAGGATAGGATAGGATAGAGGATAGGATAGGATAGAGGATAGGATAGGATAGAGGATAGGATAGGATTGAGGATAGGATTGGTGAGAGGATAGGATAGGATAAAGGATAGGATAGGATAGACAATAGGATAGTAAAGAGGATAGGATAGGATAGAGAATGGGATAGGATAGAGGATATGATAGGATAGAGGATAGGATAGGATAGAGGATAGGATAAGTTAGAGGATAGGATAGGATAGAGGATAGGATAGAGGATTGGATAGGATAGAGGATACGATAGGATAGAGGATAGGATAGGATAGAGGATAGGATAGGAGAGAAGGATAGAATAGGATAGAGGATAGGATAGGATAGAGGATAGGATAGGATAGAGGATAGGATAGGATAGAGGATAGGATAATAGAGAAGGATAGAATAGGATAGAGGATATGATAGGATAGAGGATACGATATAGGATTGGATAGGATAGAGGATAGGATACGATAGAGGATAGGATAGGATAGGATAGAGAATAGGATAGGATAGATGATATTATAGGATAGAGGACATTATAGGACAGAGGAAACGATATTATAGAGGATAGGATAGGATAGAGGATAGGATCGGATAGAGGATAGGATAGGATAGAGGATAGGATAGAGGATAGGATTCGATAGAGGACAGGATAGGATAGGATGGCGGAAAGGATAGGATAGAGTATAGAATAGGACAGAGGATAAGATAGGATAGAGGATAGGATAAGTTAGAGGATAGGATAGGATAGAGGATAGGATAGAGGATACGATAGGGGATTGGATCGGATACAGGATAGGATACGGTAGAGGATAGGATAGGATAGGATAGAGAATAGGATAGGATAGATGATATTATAGGATACAGGACAGGATGGGATAGAGGATAGGATAGGATAGAGGATAGGATAGGTTAGAGGATAGGATAGGATAGAGGATAGCATAGGATAGAGGATAGGATAGGATAGAGGATAGGATAGGATAGAGGATAGGATAGGATAGAGGATAGGATAGGATAGGGGATAGGATAGGATAGACGATAGGATAGGATAAAGGTTTGGATAGGATAGAGGATAGGATAGGATAGAGGATAGGATAGGATAGAGGATAGGATAGGATAGAGGATAGGATAGGATAGAGGATGGGATAGGATAGAGGATAGGATAGGATAGAGGATACGATATAGGATTGGATAGGATAGAGGATAGGATAGGAAAGAGGATAGGATAGGATAGAGAATGGGATAGGATAGAGGATAGGATAGGATAGAGGATATGATAAGATAGAGGATAGGATAGCATAGAGGATAGGATAGGATAGAGGATAGGATAGGATAGAGGATAGGATAGGATAGAGGATAGGATAGGATAGAGGAAAGGATAGGATAGAGGATAGGATAGGATAGAGGATAGGATAGGATAGAGGATAGGATAGGGTAGAGGATAGGATAGGATAGGATAGAGGATAGGATAGGATAGATGATATTGTAGGATAGAGGACGGATAGGACAGAGGATACGATATCATAGAGGATAGGATAGCATAGCGGAAAGGGTAGGATAGAGGATAGGATAGGGGATTGGATAGGATAGGGGATTGGATAGTATAGAGGACAGGAGACGATAGAGGATAGGATAGGATAGAGGATAGAATAGGATAGAGGGTAGGATAGGATAGAGGATAGGATAGGATAGAGGATATAATAGGATAGAGGATAGGATAGGATAGAGGATAGGATAGAGAATAGGAAAGGATAGAGGAGACGATAGGGGATTGGATCGGATACAGGATAGGATACGGTAGAGGATAGGATAGGATAGGATAGAGGATAGGATAGGATAGAGGATAGGATACGATAGAGGATAGGATAGGATAGAGGATAGGATAGGATAGAGTATAGGATAGGATAGGACAGAGGATACGATATTATAGAGGAGAGGATAGCATAGCGGAAAGGGTAGGATAGAGGATAGGATCGGGGATTGGATAGGATAGGGGATTGGATAGTATAGAGGACAGGAGACGATAGAGGATAGGATAGGATAGAGGATAGAATAGGATAGAGGATAGGATAGGATAGAGGATGGGATAGGATAGAGGATAGGATAGGATAGAGGATACGATATAGGATTGGATAGGATAGAGGATAGGATAGGAAAGAGGATAGGATAGGATAGAGAATGGGATAGGATAGAGGATAGGATAGGATAGAGGATATGATAAGATAGAGGATAGGATAGCATAGAGGATAGGATAGGATAGAGGATAGGATAGGATAGAGGATAGGATAGGATAGAGGATAGGATAGGATAGAGGAAAGGATAGGATAGAGGATAGGATAGGATAGAGGATAGGATAGGATAGAGGATAGGATAGGGTAGAGGATAGGATAGGATAGGATAGAGGATAGGATAGGATAGATGATATTGTAGGATAGAGGACGGATAGGACAGAGGATACGATATCATAGAGGATAGGATAGCATAGCGGAAAGGGTAGGATAGAGGATAGGATAGGGGATTGGATAGGATAGGGGATTGGATAGTATAGAGGACAGGAGACGATAGAGGATAGGATAGGATAGAGGATAGAATAGGATAGAGGGTAGGATAGGATAGAGGATAGGATAGGATAGAGGATATAATAGGATAGAGGATAGGATAGGATAGAGGATAGGATAGAGAATAGGAAAGGATAGAGGAGACGATAGGGGATTGGATCGGATACAGGATAGGATACGGTAGAGGATAGGATAGGATAGGATAGAGGATAGGATAGGATAGAGGATAGGATACGATAGAGGATAGGATAGGATAGAGGATAGGATAGGATAGAGTATAGGATAGGATAGGACAGAGGATACGATATTATAGAGGAGAGGATAGCATAGCGGAAAGGGTAGGATAGAGGATAGGATCGGGGATTGGATAGGATAGGGGATTGGATAGTATAGAGGACAGGAGACGATAGAGGATAGGATAGGATAGAGGATAGAATAGGATAGAGGATAGGATAGGATAGGGGATAGGATACGAAAGAGGATAGGATAGGATAGAGAATAGGATATAGGATTGGATAGGATAGAGGATAGGATACGATAGAGGATAGGATAGGATAGGATAGAGAATAGGATAGGATAGATGATATTATAGGATAGAGGACATTATAGGACAGAGGAAACGATATTATAGAGGATAGGATAGGATAGAGGATAGGATCGGATAGAGGATAGGATAGGGGATTGGATAGGATAGAGGATAGGATTCGATAGAGGACAGGATAGGATAGGATGGCGGAAAGGATAGGATAGAGTGTAGAATAGGACAGAGGATAAGATAGGATAGAGGATACGATAGGATATAGGATAGGATAGAGAATAGGATAGGATAGAGGATACGATAGGGGATTGGATCGGATACAGGATAGGATACGGTAGAGGATAGGATAGGATAGGATAGAGAATAGGATAGGATAGAGGATAGGATAGGATAGGATAGAGAATAGGATAGCATAGATGATATTATAGGATAGAGGACAGGATGGGATAGACAATAGGATATGATAGAGGATAGGATAGGATAGAGGATAGCATAGGATAGGGGAAAGGATAGGATAGAGGATATTATAGGATAAAGGTTTGGATAGGATAGAGGATAGGATAGGATAGAGGATAGGATAGGATAGAGGATAGGATAGGATAGAGGATAGCATAGGATAGAGGATAGTATAGGATACAGGATAGGATAGGATAGAGGATAGGGTAGGATAGAGGATAGGATAGGATAGAGGATAGAGGATACGATAGGATAGAGGATAGGATAGAGAATAGGAAAGGATAGAGGAGACGATAGGGGATTGGATCGGATACAGGATAGGATACGGTAGAGGATAGGATAGGATAGGATAGAGAATAGGATAGGATAGATGATATTATAGGATAGAGGACAGGATGGGATATCGGATAGGATAGGATAGAGGATAGGATAGGATAGAGGATAGGATAGGATAGAGGATAGCATAGGATAGAGGATAGGATAGGATAGAGGATAGGATAGGATAGAGGATAGGATAGGATAGAGGATAGGATAGGATAGAGGATAGGATAGGATAGGACAGAGGATACGATACTATAGAGGATAGGATAGCATAGCGGAAAGGGTAGGATAGAGGATAGGATCGGGGATTGGATAGAATAGGGGATTGGATAGTATAGAGGACAGGAGACGATAGAGGATAGGATAGGATAGAGGATAGAATAGGATAGAGGATAGGATAGGATAGGGGACAGGATACGATAGAGGATAGGATAGGATAGAGAATAGGATATAGGATTGGATAGGATACAGGATAGGATACGATAGAGGATATGATAGGATAGGATAGAGAATAGGATAGGATAGATGATATTATAGGATAGAGGACATTATAGGACAGAGGAAACGATATTATAGAGGATAGGATAGGATAGAGGATAGGATCGGATAGAGGATAGGATAGGGGATTGGATAGGATAGAGGTTAGGATTCGATAGAGGACAGGATAGGATAGGATGGCGGAAAGGATAGGATAGAGTGTAGAATAGGACAGAGGATAAGATAGGATAGAGGATAGGATAAGTTAGAGGATAGGATAGGATAGAGGATAGGATAGAGGATTGGATAGGATAGAGGATAGGATAGGATAGAGGATAGGATAGAGGATTGGATAGGATAGAGGATACGATAGGGGATTGGATCGGATACAGGATAGGATACGGTAGAGGATAGGATAGGATAGGATAGAGAATTGGATAGGAAAGATGATATTATATGATAGAGGACAGGATGGGATAGAGGATAGGATAGGATAGAGAATAGGATATAGGATTGGATAGGATAGAGGATAGGATACGATAGAGGATAGGATAGGATAGGATAGAGAATAGGATAGGATAGATGATATTATAGGATAGAGGACATTATAGGACAGAGGAAACGATATTATAGAGGATAGGATAGGATAGAGCATAGGATCGGATAGAGGATAGGATAGGGGATTGGATAGGATAGAGGATAGGATTCGATAGAGGACAGTATAGGATAGGATGGCGGAAAGGATAGGATAGAGTGTAGAATAGGACAGAGGATAAGATAGGATAGAGGATACGATAGGATATAGGATAGGATAGAGAATAGGATAGGATAGAGGATACGATAGGGGATTGGATCGGATACAGGATAGGATACGGTAGAGGATAGGATAGGATAGGATAGAGAATAGGATAGGATAGAGGATAGGATAGGATAGAGGATAGGATAATAGAGAAGGATAGAATAGGATAGAGGATAGGATAGGATAGAGGATAGGATAGAGGATAGGATAGGTTAGAGGATAGGATAGGATAGAGGATAGGATAGGATAGAGGATAGGATAGGATAGAGGATAGGATAGGATTGAGGATAGGATTGGTGAGAGGATAGGATAGGATAGAGGATAGGATAGAGGATTGGATAGGATAGAGGATACGATAGGATAGAGGATAGGATAGGATAGAGGATTGGATAGGATAGAGGATAGGGTAGGATAGAGGATAGGATAGGATAGAGGATAGCATAGGATAGAGGATAGAAGAGGATATAGGATAGGATAGGATATAGGATTGGATAGGATAGAGGATAGGATAGGAAAGAGGATAGAATAGGATAGAGAATGGGATAGGATAGAGGATAGGATAGGATAGAGGATAGGATAGGATAGAGGATAGGATAGGATAGAGGATAGGATAGGATAGAGGATAGGATAGGATAGAGGATAGGATAGGATAGAGGATAGGATAGGATAGAGGATAGGATAGGATAGAGGATAGGATAGGATAGAGGATAGGATAGGATAGAGGATAGGATAGGATTGAGGATAGGATTGGTGAGAGGATAGGATAGGATAAAGGATAGGATAGGATAGACAATAGGATAGTAAAGAGGATAGGATAGGATAGAGAATGGGATAGGATAGAGGATATGATAGGATAGAGGATAGGATAGGATAGAGGATAGGATAAGTTAGAGGATAGGATAGGATAGAGGATAGGATAGAGGATTGGATAGGATAGAGGATACGATAGGATAGAGGATAGGATAGGATAGAGGATAGGATAGGAGAGAAGGATAGAATAGGATAGAGGATAGGATAGGATAGAGGATAGGATAGGATAGAGGATAGGATAGGATAGAGGATAGGATAATAGAGAAGGATAGAATAGGATAGAGGATATGATAGGATAGAGGATACGATATAGGATTGGATAGGATAGAGGATAGGATAGCATAGCGGAAAGGGTAGGATAGAGGATAGGATAGGGGATTGGATAGTATAGAGGACAGGAGACGATAGAGGATAGGATAGGATAGAGGATAGAATAGGATAGAGGATAGGATAGGATAAGGGATAGGGTACGATAGAGGATAGGATAGGATAGAGAATAGGATATAGGATTGGATAGGATAGAGGATAGGATACGATAGAGGATAGGATAGGATAGGATAGAGAATAGGATAGGATAGATGATATTATAGGATAGAGGACATTATAGGACAGAGGAAACGATATTATAGAGGATAGGATAGGATAGAGGATAGGATCGGATAGAGGATAGGATAGGATAGAGGATAGGATAGAGGATAGGATTCGATAGAGGACAGGATAGGATAGGATGGCGGAAAGGATAGGATAGAGTATAGAATAGGACAGAGGATAAGATAGGATAGAGGATAGGATAAGTTAGAGGATAGGATAGGATAGAGGATAGGATAGAGGATACGATAGGGGATTGGATCGGATACAGGATAGGATACGGTAGAGGATAGGATAGGATAGGATAGAGAATAGGATAGGATAGATGATATTATAGGATACAGGACAGGATGGGATAGAGGATAGGATAGGATAGAGGATAGGATAGGTTAGAGGATAGGATAGGATAGAGGATAGCATAGGATAGAGGATAGGATAGGATAGAGGATAGGATAGGATAGAGGATAGGATAGGATAGAGGATAGGATAGGATAGGGGATAGGATAGGATAGACGATAGGATAGGATAAAGGTTTGGATAGGATAGAGGATAGGATAGGATAGAGGATAGGATAGGATAGAGGATAGGATAGGATAGAGGATAGGATAGGATAGAGGATGGGATAGGATAGAGGATAGGATAGGATAGAGGATACGATATAGGATTGGATAGGATAGAGGATAGGATAGGAAAGAGGATAGGATAGGATAGAGAATGGGATAGGATAGAGGATAGGATAGGATAGAGGATATGATAAGATAGAGGATAGGATAGCATAGAGGATAGGATAGGATAGAGGATAGGATAGGATAGAGGATAGGATAGGATAGAGGATAGGATAGGATAGAGGAAAGGATAGGATAGAGGATAGGATAGGATAGAGGATAGGATAGGATAGAGGATAGGATAGGGTAGAGGATAGGATAGGATAGGATAGAGGATAGGATAGGATAGATGATATTGTAGGATAGAGGACGGATAGGACAGAGGATACGATATCATAGAGGATAGGATAGCATAGCGGAAAGGGTAGGATAGAGGATAGGATAGGGGATTGGATAGGATAGGGGATTGGATAGTATAGAGGACAGGAGACGATAGAGGATAGGATAGGATAGAGGATAGAATAGGATAGAGGGTAGGATAGGATAGAGGATAGGATAGGATAGAGGATATAATAGGATAGAGGATAGGATAGGATAGAGGATAGGATAGAGAATAGGAAAGGATAGAGGAGACGATAGGGGATTGGATCGGATACAGGATAGGATACGGTAGAGGATAGGATAGGATAGGATAGAGGATAGGATAGGATAGAGGATAGGATACGATAGAGGATAGGATAGGATAGAGGATAGGATAGGATAGAGTATAGGATAGGATAGGACAGAGGATACGATATTATAGAGGAGAGGATAGCATAGCGGAAAGGGTAGGATAGAGGATAGGATCGGGGATTGGATAGGATAGGGGATTGGATAGTATAGAGGACAGGAGACGATAGAGGATAGGATAGGATAGAGGATAGAATAGGATAGAGGATAGGATAGGATAGGGGATAGGATACGAAAGAGGATAGGATAGGATAGAGAATAGGATATAGGATTGGATAGGATAGAGGATAGGATACGATAGAGGATAGGATAGGATAGGATAGAGAATAGGATAGGATAGATGATATTATAGGATAGAGGACATTATAGGACAGAGGAAACGATATTATAGAGGATAGGATAGGATAGAGGATAGGATCGGATATAGGATAGGATAGAGAATAGGATAGGATAGAGGATACGATAGGGGATTGGATCGGATACAGGATAGGATACGATAGAGGACAGGATAGGATAGGATGGCGGAAAGGATAGGATAGAGTGTAGAATAGGACAGAGGATAAGATAGGATAGAGGATACGATAGGATATAGGATAGGATAGAGAATAGGATAGGATAGAGGATACGATAGGGGATTGGATCGGATACAGGATAGGATACGGTAGAGGATAGGATAGGATAGGATAGAGAATAGGATAGGATAGAGGATAGGATAGGATAGGATAGAGAATAGGATAGCATAGATGATATTATAGGATAGAGGACAGGATGGGATAGACAATAGGATATGATAGAGGATAGGATAGGATAGAGGATAGCATAGGATAGGGGAAAGGATAGGATAGAGGATATTATAGGATAAAGGTTTGGATAGGATAGAGGATAGGATAGGATAGAGGATAGGATAGGATAGAGGATAGGATAGGATAGAGGATAGCATAGGATAGAGGATAGTATAGGATACAGGATAGGATAGGATAGAGGATAGGGTAGGATAGAGGATAGGATAGGATAGAGGATAGAGGATACGATAGGATAGAGGATAGGATAGAGAATAGGAAAGGATAGAGGAGACGATAGGGGATTGGATCGGATACAGGATAGGATACGGTAGAGGATAGGATAGGATAGGATAGAGAATAGGATAGGATAGATGATATTATAGGATAGAGGACAGGATGGGATATCGGATAGGATAGGATAGAGTATAGGATAGGATAGAGGATAGGATAGGATAGAGGATAGCATAGGATAGAGGATAGGATAGGATAGAGGATAGGATAGGATAGAGGATAGGATAGGATAGAGGATAGGATAGGATAGAGGATAGGATAGGATAGGACAGAGGATACGATACTATAGAGGATAGGATAGCATAGCGGAAAGGGTAGGATAGAGGATAGGATCGGGGATTGGATAGAATAGGGGATTGGATAGTATAGAGGACAGGAGACGATAGAGGATAGGATAGGATAGAGGATAGAATAGGATAGAGGATAGGATAGGATAGGGGACAGGATACGATAGAGGATAGGATAGGATAGAGAATAGGATATAGGATTGGATAGGATACAGGATAGGATACGATAGAGGATATGATAGGATAGGATAGAGAATAGGATAGGATAGATGATATTATAGGATAGAGGACATTATAGGACAGAGGAAACGATATTATAGAGGATAGGATAGGATAGAGGATAGGATCGGATAGAGGATAGGATAGGGGATTGGATAGGATAGAGGTTAGGATTCGATAGAGGACAGGATAGGATAGGATGGCGGAAAGGATAGGATAGAGTGTAGAATAGGACAGAGGATAAGATAGGATAGAGGATAGGATAAGTTAGAGGATAGGATAGGATAGAGGATAGGATAGAGGATTGGATAGGATAGAGGATAGGATAGGATAGAGGATAGGATAGAGGATTGGATAGGATAGAGGATACGATAGGGGATTGGATCGGATACAGGATAGGATACGGTAGAGGATAGGATAGGATAGGATAGAGAATTGGATAGGAAAGATGATATTATAGGATAGAGGACAGGATGGGATAGAGGATAGGATAGGATAGAGAATAGGATATAGGATTGGATAGGATAGAGGATAGGATACGATAGAGGATAGGATAGGATAGGATAGAGAATAGGACAGGATAGATGATATTATAGGATAGAGGACATTATAGGACAGAGGAAACGATATTATAGAGGATAGGATAGGATAGAGGATAGGATCGGATAGAGGATAGGATAGGGGATTGGATAGGATAGAGGATAGGATTCGATAGAGGACAGTATAGGATAGGATGGCGGAAAGGATAGGATAGAGTGTAGAATAGGACAGAGGATAAGATAGGATAGAGGATACGATAGGATATAGGATAGGATAGAGAATAGGATAGGATAGAGGATACGATAGGGGTTGGATCGGATACAGGATAGGATACGGTAGAGGATAGGATAGGATAGGATAGAGAATAGGATAGGATAGAGGATAGGATAGGATAGGATAGAGAATAGGATAGCATAGATGATATTATAGGATAGAGGACAGGATGGGATAGACAATAGGATATGATAGAGGATAGGATAGGATAGAGGATAGCATAGGATAGGGGAAAGGATAGGATAGAGGATATTATAGGATAAAGGTTTGGATAGGATAGAGGATAGGATAGGATAGAGGATAGGATAGGATAGAGGATAGGATAGGATAGAGGATAGCATAGGATAGAGGATAGTATAGGATAGAGGATAGGATAGGATAGAGGATAGGGTAGGATAGAGGATAGGATAGGATAGGGGATAGGATAGGATAGAGGATAGGATAGGATAAAGGTTTGGATAGGATAGAGGATAGGATAGGATAGAGGATACGATATAGGATTGGATAGGATAGAGGATAGGATAGGAAAGAGGATAGGATAGGATAGAGAATGTGATATAATAGAGGATAGGATAGGATAGAGGATAGGAGAAGATAGAGGATAGGATAGGATAGAGGATAGGATAGGATAGAGGATAGGATAGGATAGAGGATAGGATAGGATAGAGCATAGGATAGGATAGACGATAGGATAGGATAGAGGATAGGATAGAATAGAGGATAGGATAGGATAGAGGATAGGGTAGGATAGAGGATAGGATAGGATAGGGGATAGGATAGGATAGAGGATAGGATAGGATAAAGGTTTGGATAGGATAGAGGATAGGATAGGATAGAGGATACGATATAGGATTGGATAGGATAGAGGATAGGATAGGAAAGAGGATAGGATAGGATAGAGGATAGGATAGAGGATAGGATTCGATAGAGGACAGGATAGGATAGGATGGCGGAAAGGATAGTATAGAGTATAGAATAGGACAGAGGATAAGATAGGATAGAGGATAGGATAAGTTAGAGGATAGGATAGGATAGAGGATAGGATAGAGGATTGGAGAGGATAGAGGATACGATAGGATAGAGGATAGGATAGGATAGAGGATAGGATAGGAGAGAAGGATAGAATAGGATAGAGGATAGGATAGGATAGAGGATACGATATTATAGAGGATAGGATAGGATAGACGATAGGATCGGATAGAGAATAGGACAGGGCATTGGATAGGAAAGAGGATAGGATAGGATAGAGGATAGGATAGGATAGAGGATAGGATAGGATAGAGGACAGGATAGGATAGAGGATAGGATAGAGGATAGGATAGGATAGAGGATAGGATAGGATAGGATAGAGGATAGGATAGGATAGAGGATAGGATAGGATAGAGGATAGGATAGGATAGAGGATAGGATAGGATAGAGGATAGGATAGGATAGAGGATAGGATAGGATAGAGGATAGGATAGGATAGAGGATAGGATAGGATAGAGGATAGGATAGAGGATAGGATAGGATAGACTATAGGATAGGATAGAGGATAATATAGGATAGAGGATAGGATAGGAGCGAAGGATAGAATACGATAGAGGATAGGATAGGCTAGAGGATAGGATAATAGAGAAGGATAGAATAGGATAGAGGATAGGGTAGGATAGAGGATAGGATAGAGGATAGGATAGGTTAGAGGATAGGATAGGATAGAGGATAGGATAGGATAGAATATAGGATAGGATAGAGGAAAGGATAGGATAGAGGATAGGATAGGATAGAGGATAGGATAGGATTGAGGATAGGATTGGTGAGAGGATAGGATAGGATAAAGGATAGGATAGGATAGACAATAGGATAGGAAAGAGGATAGGATAGGATAGAGGATAGGATAGGATACAGGATAGGATAGGATAGAGGATAGGATAGGCTAGAGGATAGGATAGGATAGAGGATAGGATAGGATAGAGGATAGTATAGGATAGAGGATAGGATAGGATAGAGGATAGGATAGGATAGAGGATAGGATATAATAGAGGATAGGATAGGATAGACGATAGGATATGATAGACGATAGGATAGGATAGAGGATAGGATAGGATAGAGGATAGGATAGGATAGAGGATAGGATAGGATAGAGGATAGGATAGGATAGAGGATAGGATAGGATAGAGGATAAGATGGGATAAAGGATACGATATTATAGAGGATAGGATAGGATAGGATAGAGGATATGATCGGATAGAGGATAGGATACGATAGTGGATAGGATAGGATAGAGGATAGGATAGGATAGAGGATAGGATAGGATAGAGGATAGGATAGGATACAGGATAGGATAGTATAGAGGATAGGATAGGCTAGAGGATAGGATAGGATAGAGGATAGGATAGGATAGAGGATAGTATAGGATAGAGGATAGGATAGGATAGAGGATAGGATATAATAGAGGATAGGATAGGATAGACGATAGGATATGATAGACGATAGGATAGGGTAGAGGATAGGATAGGATAGAGGATAGGATAGGATAGAGTATAGGATAGGATAGAGGATACGAAATAGGATTGGATAGGATAGAGGATAGGATAGGAAAGAGGATAGGATAGGATAGAGAATGGGATAGGATAGAGGATAGGATAGGATAGAGGATAGGATAAGATAGAGGATAGGATAGGATAGAGGATAGGATAGGATAGAGGATAGGATAGGATAGAGGATAGGATAGGATAGAGGATAGGATAGGATAGGATAGGATAGAGGATAGGATACGATAGAGGATAGGATAGGATAGGGGATAGGATAGGATAGAGGATAGGATAGGATAGAGGATAGGATAGGATAGAGGATAGGATAGGATAGAGGATAGGATAGGATAGAGGATAGGATAGGATAGAGGATAGGATAGGATAGAGGATAGGATAGGATAGAGGATAGGATAGGATAGGATAGAGGATAGGATACGATAGAGGATAGGATAGGATAGGGGATAGGATAGGATAGAGGATAGGATAGGATAAAGGTTTGGATAGGATAGAGGATAGGATAGGATAGAGGATAGGATAGGATAGAGGATACGAAATAGGATTGGATAGGATAGAGGATAGGATAGGAAAGAGGATAGGATAGGATAGAGAATGGGATAGGATAGAGGATAGGATAGGATAGAGGATAGGATAAGATAGAGGATAGGGTAAGATAGAGGATAGGATAGAGGATAGGATAGGTTAGAGGATAGGATAGGATAGAGGATAGGATAGGATAGAGGATAGGATAGGATAGAGGATAGGATAGGATAGAGGATAGGATAGGATAGGATAGAGGATAGGATAGGATAGAGGATAGGATAGAGGATAGGATATAGGATAGGATAGGATAGGGGATAGAATAGGATAGAGGATAGGATAGGATAGAGGATAGCATAGAGGATAGGATAGAGGATAGGATAGGTTAGAGGATATTATAGGATAGAGGACATTATAGGACAGAGGAAACGATATTATAGAGGATAGGATAGGATAGAGGATAGGATCGGATAGAGGATAGGATAGGATAGAGGATAGGATTGGTGAGAGGATAGGATAGGATATAGGATAGGATAGGATAGACAATAGGATAGGAAAGAGGATAGGATAGGATAGAGAATGGGATAGGATAGAGAAGGATAGAATAGGATAGAGGATAGGATAGGATAGAGGATAGAATAGAGGATAGGATAGGTTTGAGGATAGGACAGGATAGAGGATAGGATAGGATAGAGGATAGGATAGGATAGGATAGAGGATAGGATAGGATAGCGGATAGGATAGGATTGAGGATAGGATTGGTGAGAGGATAGGATAGGATAAAGGATAGGATAGGATAGACAATAGGATAGGAAAGAGGATAGGATAGGATAGAGAATGGGATAGGATAGAGGATAGGATAGGATAGAGGATAGGATAGGATAGCGGATAGGATAGGATAGAGGATAGCATAGGATAGGGGATAGGATAGGATAGAGGATAGGATAGGATAAAGGTTTGGATAGGATAGAGGATAGGATAGGATAGAGGATATGATAGGATAGAGGATACGATATAGGATTGGATAGGATAGAGGATAGGATAGCATAGCGGAAAGGGTAGGATAGAGGATAGGATAGGGGATTGGATAGGATAGGGGATTGGATAGTATAGAGGACAGGAGACGATAGAGGATAGGATAGGATAGAGGATAGAATAGGATAGAGGATAGGATAGGATAGGGGATAGGATACGATAGAGGATAAGATAGGATAGAGAATAGGATATAGGATTGGATAGGATACAGGATAGGATACGATAGAGGATAGGATAATATAGGATAGAGAATAGGATAGGATAGATGGTATTATAGGATAGAGGACAGGATAGGATAGAGGATTGGATAGGATAGAGGATACGATAGGATAGAGGATAGGATAGAGAATAGGATAGGATAGAGGAGACGATAGGGGATTGGATCGGATACTGGATAGGCTACGGTAGAGGATAGGATAGGATAGGATAGAGAATAGGATAGGATAGATGATATTATAGGATAGAGGACAGGATGGGATAGAGGATAGGATATGATAGAGGATAGGATAGGATAGAGGATAGGATAGAGGATAGGATTCGATAGAGGACAGGATAGGATAGGATGGCGGAAAGGATAGGATAGAGTATAGAATAGGACAGAGGATAAGATAGGATAGAGGATAGGATAAGTTAGAGGATAGGATAGGATAGAGGATTGGATAGAGGATTGGATAGGATAGAGGATACGATAGGATAGAGGATAGGATAGGATAGAGGATAGGATAGGAGAGAAGGATAGAATAGGATAGAGGATAGGATAGGATAGAGGATAGGATAGGATAGAGGATAGGATAATAGAGAAGGATAGAATAGGATAGAGGATAGGATAGGATAGAGGATAGGATAGAGGATAGGATAGGTTAGAGGATAGGATAGGATAGAGGATTGGATAGGATAGAGGATACGATAGGATAGAGGATAGGATAGGATAGAGGATAGAATATAATAGAGGATAGGATAGGATAGACGATAGGATATGATAGACGATAGGATAGGATAGAGGATAGGATATGATAGAGGATAGGATAGGATAGAGTATAGGATAGGATAGAGGATGGGATGGGATAGAGGATAGGATAGGATAGGATAGAGGATAGGATAGGATAGAGGATAGGATAGGATAGGGGATAGGATAGGATAGAGGATAGGATAGGATAAAGGTTTGGATAGGATAGAGGATAGGATAGGATAGAGGATAGGATAGGATAGAGGATAGGATAGGATAGAGGATAGGATAGGATAGAGGATACGAAATAGGATTGGATAGGATAGAGGATAGGATAGGAAAGAGGATAGGATAGGATAGAGAATGGGATAGGGTAGAGGATAGGATAGGATAGAGGATAGGATAAGATAGAGGATAGGATAGGATAGAGGATAGGATAGGATAGAGGATAGGATAGGATAGAGGATAGGATAGGATAGAGGATAGGATAGGATAGGATAGAGGATAGGATACGATAGAGGATAGGATAGGATAGGGGATAGGATAGGATAGAGGATAGGATAGGATAGAGGATAGGATAGGATAGAGGATAGGATAGGATAGAGGATAGGATAGGATAGAGGATAGGATAGGATAGAGGATAGGATAGGATAGAGGATAGGATAGGATAGAGGATAGGATAGGATAGAGGATAGGATAGGATAGGATAGAGGATAGGATACGATAGAGGATAGGATAGGATAGGGGATAGGATAGGATAGAGGATAGGATAGGATAAAGGTTTGGATAGGATAGAGGATAGGATAGGATAGAGGATAGGATAGGATAGAGGATACGAAATAGGATTGGATAGGATAGAGGATAGGATAGGAAAGAGGATAGGATAGGATAGAGAATGGGATAGGATAGAGGATAGGATAGGATAGAGGATAGGATAAGATAGAGGATAGGGTAGGATAGAGGATAGGATAGAGGATAGGATAGGTTAGAGGATAGGATAGGATAGAGGATAGGATAGGATAGAGGATAGGATAGGATAGAGGATAGGATAGGATTGAGGATAGGATTGGATAGAGGATAGGATAGGATAGAGGATAGGATAGGATAGAGGATAGGATAGGATAGAGGATAGGATAGGATAGAGGATAGGATAGGATAGAGGATAGGATAGGATAGGATAGAGGATAGGATAGGATAGAGGATAGGATAGAGGATAGGATATAGGATAGGATAGGATAGGGGATAGAATAGGATAGAGGATAGGATAGGATAGAGGATAGCATAGAGGATAGGATAGAGGATAGGATAGGTTAGAGGATATTATAGGATAGAGGACATTATAGGACAGAGGAAACGATATTATAGAGGATAGGATAGGATAGAGGATAGGATCGGATAGAGGATAGGATAGGATAGAGGATAGGATTGGTGAGAGGATAGGATAGGATATAGGATAGGATAGGATAGACAATAGGATAGGAAAGAGGATAGGATAGGATAGAGAATGGGATAGGATAGAGAAGGATAGAATAGGATAGAGGATAGGATAGGATAGAGGATAGAATAGAGGATAGGATAGGTTTGAGGATAGGACAGGATAGAGGATAGGATAGGATAGAGGATAGGATAGGATAGGATAGAGGATAGGATAGGATAGCGGATAGGATAGGATTGAGGATAGGATTGGTGAGAGGATAGGATAGGATAAAGAATAGGATAGGATAGACAATAGGATAGGAAAGAGGATAGGATAGGATAGAGAATGGGATAGGATAGAGGATAGGATAGGATAGAGGATAGGATAGGATAGCGGATAGGATAGGATAGAGGATAGCATAGGATAGGGGATAGGATAGGATAGAGGATAGGATAGGATAAAGGTTTGGATAGGATAGAGGATAGGATAGGATAGAGGATATGATAGGATAGAGGATAGGATATAGGATTGGATAGGATAGAGGATAGGATAGCATAGCGGAAAGGGTAGGATAGAGGATAGGATAGGGGATTGGATAGGATAGGGGATTGGATAGTATAGAGGACAGGAGACGATAGAGGATAGGATAGGATAGAGGATAGAATAGGATAGAGGATAGGATAGGATAGGGGATAGGATACGATAGAGGATAAGATAGGATAGAGAATAGGATATAGGATTGGATAGGATACAGGATAGGATACGATAGAGGATAGGATAATATAGGATAGAGAATAGGATAGGATAGATGGTATTATAGGATAGAGGACAGGATAGGATAGAGGATTGGATAGGATAGAGGATACGATAGGATAGAGGATAGGATAGAGAATAGGATAGGATAGAGGAGACGATAGGGGATTGGATCGGATACTGGATAGGCTACGGTAGAGGATAGGATAGGATAGGATAGAGAATAGGATTGGATAGATGATATTATAGGATAGAGGACAGGATGGGATAGAGGATAGGATATGGTAGAGGATAGGATAGGATAGAGGATAGGATAGAGGATAGGATTCGATAGAGGACAGGATAGGATAGGATGGCGGAAAGGATAGGATAGAGTATAGAATAGGACAGAGGATAAGATAGGATAGAGGATAGAATAAGTTAGAGGATAGGATAGGATAGAGGATTGGATAGAGGATTGGATAGGATAGAGGATACGATAGGATAGAGGATAGGATAGGATAGAGGATAGGATAGGAGAGAAGGATAGAATAGGATAGAGGATAGGATAGGATAGAGGATAGGATAGGATAGAGGATAGGATAATAGAGAAGGATAGAATAGGATAGAGGATAGGATAGGATAGAGGATAGGATAGAGGATAGGATAGGTTAGAGGATAGGATAGGATAGAGGATTGGATAGGATAGAGGATACGATAGGATAGAGGATAGGATAGGATAGAGGATAGAATATAATAGAGGATAGGATAGGATAGACGATAGGATATGATAGACGATAGGATAGGATAGAGGATAGGATATGATAGAGGATAGGATAGGATAGAGTATAGGATAGGATAGAGGATGGGATGGGATAGAGGATAGGATAGGATAGGATAGAGGATAGGATAGGATAGAGGATAGGATAGGATAGGATAGGGGATAGGATAGGATAGAGGATAGGATAGGATAAAGGTTTGGATAGGATAGAGGATAGGATAGGATAGAGGATAGGATAGGATAGAGGATACGAAATAGGATTGGATAGGATAGAGGATAGGATAGGAAAGAGGATAGGATAGGATAGAGAATGGGATAGGGTAGAGGATAGGATAGGATAGAGGATAGGATAAGATAGAGGATAGGATAGGATAGAGGATAGGATAGTATAGAGGATAGGATAGGACAGAGGATAAGATAGGATAGAGGATAGGATAAGTTAGAGGATAGGATAGGATAGAGGATAGGATAGAGGATACGATAGGATAGAGGATAGGATAGGATAGAGGATAGGATAGGAGAGAAGGATAGAATAGGATAGAGGATAGGATAGGCTAGAGGATAGGATAATAGAGAAGGATAGAATAGGATAGAGGATAGGGTAGGATAGAGGATAGGATAGAGGATAGGATAGGTTAGAGGATAGGATAGGATAGAGGAAAGGATAGGATAGAATATAGGATAGGATAGAGAAAGGATAGGATAGAGGATAGGATAGGATAGAGGATAGGATAGAGGATTGCATAGGATAGAGGATAGGATATAATAGAGGATAGGATAGGATAGACGATAGGATATGATAGACGATAGGATAGGATAGAGGATAGGATAGGATAGAGGATAGGATGGGATAAAGGATACGATATTATAGAGGATAGGATAGAGGATAGGATTCGATAGAGGACAGGATAGGATAGGATGGCGGAAAGGATAGGATAGAGTATAGAATAGGACAGAGGATAAGATAGGATAGAGGATAGGATAAGTTAGAGGATAGGATAGGATAGAGGATTGGATAGAGGATTGGATAGGATAGAGGATACGATAGGATAGAGGATAGGATAGGATAGAGGATAGGATAGGAGAGAAGGATAGAATAGGATAGAGGATAGGATAGGATAGAGGATAGGATAGAGGATAGGATAGGTTAGAGGATAGGATAGGATAGAGGATTGGATAGGATAGAGGATACGATAGGATAGAGGATAGGATAGGATAGAGGATAGAATATAATAGAGGATAGGATAGGATAGACGATAGGATATGATAGACGATAGGATAGGATAGAGGATAGGATATGATAGAGGATAGGATAGGATAGAGTATAGGATAGGATAGAGGATGGGATGGGATAGAGGATAGGATAGGATAGGATAGAGGATAGGATAGGATAGAGGATAGGATAGGATAGGGGATAGGATAGGATAGAGGATAGGATAGGATAAAGGTTTGGATAGGATAGAGGATAGGATAGGATAGAGGATAGGATAGGATAGAGGATACGAAATAGGATTGGATAGGATAGAGGATAGGATAGGAAAGAGGATAGGATAGGATAGAGAATGGGATAGGGTAGAGGATAGGATAGGATAGAGGATAGGATAAGATAGAGGATAGGATAGGATAGAGGATAGGATAGTATAGAGGATAGGATAGGACAGAGGATAAGATAGGATAGAGGATAGGATAAGTTAGAGGATAGGATAGGATAGAGGATAGGATAGAGGATACGATAGGATAGAGGATAGGATAGGATAGAGGATAGGATAGGAGAGAAGGATAGAATAGGATAGAGGATAGGATAGGCTAGAGGGTAGGATAATAGAGAAGGATAGAATAGGATAGAGGATAGGGTAGGATAGAGGATAGGATAGAGGATAGGATAGGTTAGAGGATAGGATAGGATAGAGGAAAGGATAGGATAGAATATAGGATAGGATAGAGAAAGGATAGGATAGAGGATAGGATAGGATAGAGGATAGGATAGAGGATTGCATAGGATAGAGGATAGGATATAATAGAGGATAGGATAGGATAGACGATAGGATATGATAGACGATAGGATAGGATAGAGGATAGGATAGGATAGAGGATAGGATAGGATAGAGGATAGGATGGGATAAAGGATACGATATTATAGAGGATAGGATAGGATAGGATAGAGGATATGATCGGATAGAGGATAGGATACGATAGTGGATAGGATAGGATAGAGGATAGCATAGGATAGAGGATAGGATAGGATAGAGGATAGGATAGGATACAGGATAGGATAGTATAGAGGATAGGATAGGCTAGAGGATAGGATAGGATAGAGGATAGGATAGGATAGAGGATAGTATAGGATAGAGGATAGGATAGGATAGAGGATAGGATATAATAGAGGATAGGATAGGATAGACGATAGGATATGATAGACGATAGGATAGGGTAGAGGATAGGATAGGATAGAGGATAGGATAGAGGATTGCATAGGATAGAGGATACGATAGGATAGAGGATAGGATAGGATAGAGGATAGGATAGGAGAGAAGGATAGAATAGGATAGAGGATAGGATAGGCTAGAGGATAGGATAATAGAGAAGGATAGAATAGGATAGAGGATAGGGTAGGATAGAGGATAGGATAGAGGATAGGATAGGTTAGAGGATAGGATAGGATAGAGGATAGGATAGGATAGAATATAGGATAGGATAGAGGAAAGGATAGGATAGAGGATAGGATAGGATAGAGGATAGGATAGGATTGAGGATAGGATTGGTGAGAGGATAGGATAGGATAAAGGATAGGATAGGAAAGAGGATAGGATAGGATAGAGGATAGGATAGGATACAGGATAGGATAGGATAGAGGATAGGATAGGCTAGAGGATAGGATAGGATAGAGGATAGGATAGGATAGAGGATAGTATAGGATAGAGGATAGGATAGGATAGAGGATAGGATAAGACAGAGGATAAGATAGGATAGAGGATAGGATAAGTTAGAGGATAGGATAGGATAGAGGATAGGATAGAGGATTGGATAGGATAGAGGATACGATAGGATAGAGGATAGGATAGGATAGAGGATAGGATAGGAGAGAAGGATAGAATAGGATAGAGGATAGGATAGGATAGAGGATAGGATAGAGGATAGGATAGGTTAGAGGATAGGATAGGATAGAGGATAGGATAGGATAGAGGATAGGATAGGATAGAGGATAGGATAGGATAGAGGATAGGATAGGATAGAGGATAGGATAGGATAGAGGATAGGATAGGATAGAGGATAGGATAGGATAGAGGATAGGATAGGATAGAGGATAGGATAGGATAGAGGATAGGATAGGATAGACGATAGGATATGATAGACGATAGGATAGGGTAGAGGATAGGATAGGATAGAGGATAGGATAGGATAGAGTATAGGATAGGATAGAGGATACGAAATAGGATTGGATAGGATAGAGGATAGGATAGGAAAGAGGATAGGATAGGATAGAGAATGGGATAGGATAGAGGATAGGAGAGGATAGAGGATAGGATAAGATAGAGGATAGGATAGGATAGAGGATAGGATAGGATAGAGGATAGGATAGGATAGAGGATAGGATAGGATAGATGATATTATAGGATAGAGGACATTATAGGACAGAGGAAACGATATTATAGAGGATAGGATAGGATAGAGGATAGGATCGGATAGAGGATAGGATAGGGGATTGGATAGGATAGAGGATAGGATTCGATAGAGGACAGTATAGGATAGGATGGCGGAAAGGATAGGATAGAGTGTAGAATAGGACAGAGGATAAGATAGGATAGAGGATACGATAGGATATAGGATAGGATAGAGAATAGGATAGGATAGAGGATACGATAGGGGATTGGATCGGATACAGGATAGGATACGGTAGAGGATAGGATAGGATAGGATAGAGAATAGGATAGGATAGAGGATAGGATAGGATAGGATAGAGAATAGGATAGCATAGATGATATTATAGGATAGAGGACAGGATGGGATAGACAATAGGATATGATAGAGGATAGGATAGGATAGAGGATAGCATAGGATAGGGGAAAGGATAGGATAGAGGATATTATAGGATAAAGGTTTGGATAGGATAGAGGATAGGATAGGATAGAGGATAGGATAGGATAGAGGATAGGATAGGATAGAGGATAGCATAGGATAGAGGATAGTATAGGATAGAGGATAGGATAGGATAGAGGATAGGGTAGGATAGAGGATACTATAGGATAGAGGATAGGATAGGATAGAGGATAGGATAGGATAGAGGATAGAATAGGATAGAGGATAGGATATAATAGAGGATAGGATAGGATAGAGGATAGGGTAGGATAGAGGATAGGATAGGATAGGGGATAGGATAGGATAGAGGATAGGATAGGATAAAGGTTTGGATAGGATAGAGGATAGGATAGGATAGAGGATACGATATAGGATTGGATAGGATAGAGGATAGGATAGGAAAGAGGATAGGATAGGATAGAGGATAGGATAGGATAGAGGATAGGATAAGATAGAGGATAGGATAGGATAGAGGATAGGATAGGATAGAGGATAGGATAGGATAGAGGATAGGATAGGATAGATGATATTATAGGATAGAGGACATTATAGGACAGAGGAAACGATATTATAGAGGATAGGATAGGATAGAGGATAGGATCGGATAGAGGATAGGATAGGGGATTGGATAGGATAGAGGATAGGATTCGATAGAGGACAGTATAGGATAGGATGGCGGAAAGGATAGGATAGAGTGTAGAATAGGACAGAGGATAAGATAGGATAGAGGATACGATAGGATATAGGATAGGATAGAGAATAGGATAGGATAGAGGATACGATAGGGGATTGGATCGGATACAGGATAGGATACGGTAGAGGATAGGATAGGATAGGATAGAGAATAGGATAGGATAGAGGATAGGATAGGATAGAGGATACGATATAGGATTGGATAGGATAGAGGATAGGATAGGAAAGAGGATAGGATAGGATAGAGGATAGGATAGAGGATAGGATTCGATAGAGGACAGGATAGGATAGGATGGCGGAAAGGATAGTATAGAGTATAGAATAGGACAGAGGATAAGATAGGATAGAGGATAGGATAAGTTAGAGGATAGGATAGGATAGAGGATAGGATAGAGGATAGGATAGGATAGAGGATAGGATAGGATAGAGGATAGGATAGGATAGAGGATAGGATAGGATAGACGATAGGATATGATAGACGATAGGATAGGGTAGAGGATAGGATAGGATAGAGGATAGGATAGGATAGAGTATAGGATAGGATAGAGGATACGAAATAGGATTGGATAGGATAGAGGATAGGATAGGAAAGAGGATAGGATAGGATAGAGAATGGGATAGGATAGAGGATAGGATAGGATAGAGGATAGGATAAGATAGAGGATAGGATAGGATAGAGGATAGGATAGGATAGAGGATAGGATAGGATAGAGGATAGGATAGGATAGATGATATTATAGGATAGAGGACATTATAGGACAGAGGAAACGATATTATAGAGGATAGGATAGGATAGAGGATAGGATCGGATAGAGGATAGGATAGGGGATTGGATAGGATAGAGGATAGGATTCGATAGAGGACAGTATAGGATAGGATGGCGGAAAGGATAGGATAGAGTGTAGAATAGGACAGAGGATAAGATAGGATAGAGGATACGATAGGATATAGGATAGGATAGAGAATAGGATAGGATAGAGGATACGATAGGGGATTGGATCGGATACAGGATAGGATACGGTAGAGGATAGGATAGGATAGGATAGAGAATAGGATAGGATAGAGGATAGGATAGGATAGGATAGAGAATAGGATAGCATAGATGATATTATAGGATAGAGGACAGGATGGGATAGACAATAGGATATGATAGAGGATAGGATAGGATAGAGGATAGCATAGGATAGGGGAAAGGATAGGATAGAGGATATTATAGGATAAAGGTTTGGATAGGATAGAGGATAGGATAGGATAGAGGATAGGATAGGATAGAGGATAGGATAGGATAGAGGATAGCATAGGATAGAGGATAGTATAGGATAGAGGATAGGATAGGATAGAGGATAGGGTAGGATAGAGGATAGTATAGGATAGAGGATAGGATAGGATAGAGGATAGGATAGGATAGAGGATAGAATAGGATAGAGGATAGGATATAATAGAGGATAGGATAGGATAGAGGATAGGGTAGGATAGAGGATAGGATAGGATAGGGGATAGGATAGGATAGAGGATAGGATAGGATAAAGGTTTGGATAGGATAGAGGATAGGATAGGATAGAGGATACGATATAGGATTGGATAGGATAGAGGATAGGATAGGAAAGAGGATAGGATAGGATAGAGGATAGGATAGAGGATAGGATTCGATAGAGGACAGGATAGGATAGGATGGCGGAAAGGATAGTATAGAGTATAGAATAGGACAGAGGATAAGATAGGATAGAGGATAGGATAAGTTAGAGGATAGGATAGGATAGAGGATAGGATAGAGGATTGGAGAGGATAGAGGATACGATAGGATAGAGGATAGGATAGGATAGAGGATAGGATAGGAGAGAAGGATAGAATAGGATAGAGGATAGGATAGGATAGAGGATACGATATTATAGAGGATAGGATAGGATAGACGATAGGATCGGATAGAGAATAGGACAGGGCATTGGATAGGAAAGAGGATAGGATAGGATAGAGGATAGGATAGGATAGAGGATAGGATAGGATAGGATAGAGGATAGGATAGGATAGAGGATAGGATAGGATAGAGGATAGGATAGGATAGAGGATAGGATAGGATAGAGGATAGGATAGGATAGAGGATAGGATAGGATAGAGGATAGGATAGAGGATAGGATAGGATAGACTATAGGATAGGATAGAGGATAGGATAGGATAGAGGATAGGATAGGATAGTGGATAGGATAGGATAGAGGATAGGATAGGATAGAGGATAGGATAGGATAGAGGATAGGATAGGATAGAGGATAGGATAGAGGATAGGATTCGATAGAGGACAGGATAGGATAGGATGGCGGAAAGGATAGGATAGAGTATAGAATAGGACAGAGGATAAGATAGGATAGAGGATAGGATAAGTTAGAGGATAGGATAGGATAGAGGATAGGATAGAGGATTGGATAGGATAGAGGATAGGATAGGATAGAGGATAGGATAGGATAGAGGATAGGATAATAGAGAAGGATAGAATAGGATAGAGGATAGGATAGGATAGAGGATAGGATAGAGGATATGATAGGTTAGAGGATAGGATAGGATAGAGGATAGGATAGGATAGAGGATAGGATAGGATAGAGGATAGGATAGGATAGAGGATAGGATAGGATAGAGGATAGGATAGGATAGAGGATAGGATAGAGAATAGGATAGGATAGAGGAGACGATAGGGGATTGGATCGGATACAGGATAGGATACGGAGAGGATAGGATAGGATAGGATAGAGGATAGGATAGGATAGAGGATAGGATAGGATAGAGGATAGGATAGGATAGAGGATAGGATAGGATAGAGGATAGGATAGGATAGAGGATAGGATAGGATAGAGGATAGGATAGGATAGAGGATAGGATAGGATAGAGGATAGGATAGGATAGAGGATAGGATAGGATAGAGGATAGGATAGGATAGAGGATAGGATAGGATAGAAGATAGGATAGGATACAGGATAGGATAGAGGATAGGATAGGATAGAGGATAGGATATAATAGAGGATAGGATAGGATAGACGATAGGATATGATAGACGATAGGATAGGATAGAGGATAGGATAGGATAGAGGATAGGATAGGATAGAGGATAGGATGGGATAAAGGATACGATATTATAGAGGATAGGATAGGATAGGATAAAGGATAAGATCGGATAGAGGATAGGATAGGTTTGAGGATATTATGCGATAGAATATAATAGAGGATACGATATTATAGAGGATACAATACGGTAGAGGATAGGATTGGGAATTCTATAGGATAGAGGATAGGATCGGATAGAGGATAGGATAGGGGATTGGATAGAATAGAGGATAGGATCGGATATAGGATAGGATAGGATAGAGGATAGGATAGGATAGAGGATAGGATAGGATACAGGATAGGATAGTATAGAGGATAGGATAGGCTAGAGGATAGGATAGGATAGAGGATAGGATAGTATAGAGGATAGTATAGGATAGAGGATAGGATAGGATAGAGGATAGGATATAATAGAGGATAGGATAGGATAGAGGATAGGATAGGATAGAGGATAGGATAGGATAGAGGATAGGATAGGATAGAGTATAGGATAGGATAGAGGATGGGATGGGATAAAGGATACGATATTATAGAGGATAGGATAGGATAGGATAGAGGATAGGATACGATAGTGGATAGGATAGGATAGAGGATAGGATAGGATAGAGGATAGGATAGGATAGAGGATAGGATAGGATAGAGGATAGGATAGGATAGAGGATAGGATAGGATAGAGGATAGGATAGGATAGAGGATAGGATAGGATAGAGGATAGGATAGGATAGAGGATAGGATAGGATAGGATAGAGGATAGGATAGGATAGAGGATAGGATAGGATAGGGGATAGGATAGGATAGAGGATAGGATAGGATAAAGGTTTGGATAGGATAGAGGATAGGATAGGATAGAGGATAGGATAGGATAGAGGATAGGATAGGATAGAATATAGGATAGGATAGAGGAAAGGATAGGATAGAGGATAGGATAGAGGATAGGATAGGATAGAGGATAGGATAGGATTGAGGATAGGATTGGTGGGAGGATAGGATAGGATAAAGGATAGGATAGGATAGACAATAGGATAGGAAAGAGGATAGGATAGGATAGAGGATAGGATAGGATACAGGATAGGATAGGATAGAGGATAGGATAGGCTAGAGGATAGGATAGGATAGAGGATAGGATATGATAGAGGATAGTATAGGATAGAGGATAGGATAGGATAGAGGATAGGATAGGATAGAGGATAGGATATAATAGAGGATAGGATAGGATAGACGATAGGATATGATAGACGATAGGATAGGATAGAGGATAGGATAGGATAGAGGATAGAATAGGATAGAGGATAGGATATAATAGAGGATAGGATAGGATAGACGATAGGATATGATAGACGATAGGATAGGATAGGATAGAGGATATGATCGGATAGAGGATAGGATACGATAGTGGATAGGATAGGATAGAGGATAGGATAGGATAGAGGATAGTATAGGATAGAGGATAGGATAGGATACAGGATAGGATAGTATAGAGGATAGGATAGTATAGAGGATAGGATAGGCTAGAGGATAGGATAGGATAGGGGATAGGATAGGATAGAGGATAGGATAGGATAGAGGATAGGATATAATAGAGGATAGGATAGGATAGACGATAGGATATGATAGACGATCGGATAGGGTAGAGGATAGGATAGGATAGAGGATAGGATAGGATAGAGTATAGGATAGGATAGAGGATGGGATGGGATAAAGGATACGATATTATAGAGGATAGGATAGGATAAAGGTTTGGATAGGATAGAGGATAGGATAGGATAGAGGATAGGATAGGATAGATGATAGGATAGGATAGAGGATAGGATAGAGGATAGGATAGAGGATAGGATAGGATAGAGGATAGGATAGGATAGAGGATAGGATAGGACAGAGGATAAGATAGGATAGAGGATAGGATAAGTTAGAGGATAGGATAGGATAGAGGATAGGATAGAGGATTGGATAGGATAGAGGATACGATAGGATAGAGGATAGGATAGGATAGAGGATAGGATAGGAGAGAAGGATAGAATAGGATAGAGGATAGGATAGGCTAGAGGATAGGATAATAGAGAAGGATAGAATAGGATAGAGGATAGGGTAGGATAGAGGATAGGATAGAGGATAGGATAGGTTAGAGGATAGGATAGGATAGAGGATAGGATAGGATAGAATATAGGATAGGATAGAGGAAAGGATAGGATAGAGGATAGGATAGGATAGAGGATAGGATAGGATTGAGGATAGGATTGGTGAGAGGATAGGATAGGATAAAGGATAGGATAGGATAGACAATAGGATAGGAAAGAGGATAGGATAGGATAGAGGATAGGATAGGATACAGGATAGGATAGGATAGAGGATAGGATAGGCTAGAGGATAGGATAGGATAGAGGATAGGATAGGATAGAGGATAGTATAGGATAGAGGATAGGATAGGATAGAGGATAGGATAGGATAGAGGATAGGATATAATAGAGGATAGGATAGGATAGACGATAGGATATGATAGACGATAGGATAGGATAGAGGATAGGATAGGATAGAGGATAGGATAGGATAGAGGATAGGATAGGATAGAGGATAGGATAGGATAGAGGATAGGATAGGATAGAGGATAGGATAGGATAGAGGATAGGATGGGATAAAGGATACGATATTATAGAGGATAGGATAGGATAGGATAGAGGATATGATCGGATAGAGGATAGGATACGATAGTGGATAGGATAGGATAGAGGATAGGATAGGATAGAGGATAGGATAGGATAGAGGATAGGATAGGATACAGGATAGGATAGTATAGAGGATAGGATAGGCTAGAGGATAGGATAGGATAGAGGATAGGATAGGATAGAGGATAGTATAGGATAGAGGATAGGATAGGATAGAGGATAGGATATAATAGAGGATAGGATAGGATAGACGATAGGATATGATAGACGATAGGATAGGATAGAGGATAGGATAGGATAGAGGATAGGATAGGATAGAGGATAGGATAGGATAGAGGATAGGATAGGATAGAGGATAGGATAGGATAGAGGATAGGATAGGATAGAGGATAGGATGGGATAAAGGATACGATATTATAGAGGATAGGATAGGATAGGATAGAGGATATGATCGGATAGAGGATAGGATACGATAGTGGATAGGATAGGATGTAGGATAGGATAGGATAGAGGATAGGATAGGATAGAGGATAGGATAGGATACAGGATAGGATAGTATAGAGGATAGGATAGGCTAGAGGATAGGATAGGATAGAGGATAGGATAGGATAGAGGATAGTATAGGATAGAGGATAGGATAGGATAGAGGATAGGATATAATAGAGGATAGGATAGGATAGACGATAGGATATGATAGACGATAGGATAGGGTAGAGGATAGGATAGGATAGAGGATAGGATAGGATAGAGTATAGGATAGGATAGAGGATACGAAATAGGATTGGATAGCATAGAGGATAGGATAGGAAAGAGGATAGGATAGGATAGAGAATGGGATAGGATAGAGGATAGGATAGGATAGAGGATAGGATAAGATAGAGGATAGGATAGGATAGAGGATAGGATAGGATAGAGGATAGGATAGGATAGAGGATAGGATAGGATAGAGGATAGGATAGGATAGGATAGAGGATAGGATACGATAGAGGATAGGATAGGATACGGGATAGGATAGGATAGAGGATAGGATAGGATAGAGGATAGGATAGGATAGAGGATAGGATAGGATAGAGGATAGGATAGGATAGAGGATAGGATAGGATAGAGGATAGGATAGGATAGAGGATAGGATAGGATAGAGGATAGGATAGGATAGAGGATAGGATAGGATAGGATAGAGGATAGGATAGGATAGAGGATAGGATAGAGGATAGGATATAGGATAGGATAGGATAGGGGATAGAATAGGATAGAGGATAGGATAGGATAGAGGATAGCATAGAGGATAGGATAGAGGATAGGATAGGTTAGAGGATATTATAGGATAGAGGACATTATAGGACAGAGGAAACGATATTATAGAGGATAGGATAGGATAGAGGATAGGATCGGATAGAGGATAGGATAGGATAGAGGATAGGATTGGTGAGAGGATAGGATAGGATATAGGATAGGATAGGATAGACAATAGGATAGGAAAGAGGATAGGATAGGATAGAGAATGGGATAGGATAGAGAAGGATAGAATAGGATAGAGGATAGGATAGGATAGAGGATAGAATAGAGGATAGGATAGGTTTGAGGATAGGACAGGATAGAGGATAGGATAGGATAGAGGATAGGATAGGATAGGATAGAGGATAGGATAGGATAGCGGATAGGATAGGATTGAGGATAGGATTGGTGAGAGGATAGGATAGGATAAAGGATAGGATAGGATAGACAATAGGATAGGAAAGAGGATAGGATAGGATAGAGAATGGGATAGGATAGAGGATAGGATAGGATAGAGGATAGGATAGGATAGCGGATAGGATAGGATAGAGGATAGCATAGGATAGGGGATAGGATAGGATAGAGGATAGGATAGGATAAAGGTTTGGATAGGATAGAGGATAGGATAGGATAGAGGATATGATAGGATAGAGGATACGATATAGGATTGGATACGATAGAGGATAGGATAGCATAGCGGAAAGGGTAGGATAGAGGATAGGATAGGGGATTGGATAGGATAGGGGATTGGATAGTATAGAGGACAGGAGACGATAGAGGATAGGATAGGATAGAGGATAGAATAGGATAGAGGATAGGATAGGATAGGGGATAGGATACGATAGAGGATAAGATAGGATAGAGAATAGGATATAGGATTGGATAGGATACAGGATAGGATACGATAGAGGATAGGATAATATAGGATAGAGAATAGGATAGGATAGATGGTATTATAGGATAGAGGACAGGATAGGATAGAGGATTGGATAGGATAGAGGATACGATAGGATAGAGGATAGGATAGAGAATAGGATAGGATAGAGGAGACGATAGGGGATTGGATCGGATACTGGATAGGCTACGGTAGAGGATAGGATAGGATAGGATAGAGAATAGGATAGGATAGATGATATTATAGGATAGAGGACAGGATGGGATAGAGGATAGGATATGATAGAGGATAGGATAGGATAGAGGATAGGATAGAGGATAGGATTCGATAGAGGACAGGATAGGATAGGATGGCGGAAAGGATAGGATAGAGTATAGAATAGGACAGAGGATAAGATAGGATAGAGGATAGGATAAGTTAGAGGATAGGATAGGATAGAGGATTGGATAGAGGATTGGATAGGATAGAGGATACGATAGGATAGAGGATAGGATAGGATAGAGGATAGGATAGGAGAGAAGGATAGAATAGGATAGAGGATAGGATAGGATAGAGGATAGGATAGGATAGAGGATAGGATAATAGAGAAGGATAGAATAGGATAGAGGATAGGATAGGATAGAGGATAGGATAGAGGATAGGATAGGTTAGAGGATAGGATAGGATAGAGGATTGGATAGGATAGAGGATACGATAGGATAGAGGAGAGGATAGGATAGAGGATAGAATATAATAGAGGATAGGATAGGATAGACGATAGGATATGATAGACGATAGGATAGGATAGAGGATAGGATATGATAGAGGATAGGATAGGATAGAGTATAGGATAGGATAGAGGATGGGATGGGATAGAGGATAGGATAGGATAGGAGAGAGGATAGGATAGGATAGAGGATAGGATAGGATAGGGGATAGGATAGGATAGAGGATAGGATAGGATAAAGGTTTGGATAGGATAGAGGATAGGATAGGATAGAGGATAGGATAGGATAGAGGATACGAAATAGGATTGGATAGGATAGAGGATAGGATAGGAAAGAGGATAGGATAGGATAGAGAATGGGATAGGGTAGAGGATAGGATAGGATAGAGGATAGGATAGAGGATACGATAGGATAGAGGATAGGATAGGATAGAGGATAGGATAGGAGAGAAGGATAGAATAGGATAGAGGATAGGATAGGCTAGAGGATAGGATAATAGAGAAGGATAGAATAGGATAGAGGATAGGGTAGGATAGAGGATAGGATAGAGGATAGGATAGGTTAGAGGATAGGATAGGATAGAGGATAGGATAGGATAGAATATAGGATAGGATAGAGGAAAGGATAGGATAGAGGATAGGATAGGATAGAGGATAGGATAGGATTGAGGATAGGATTGGTGAGAGGATAGGATAGGATAAAGGATAGGATAGGATAGACAATAGGATAGGAAAGAGGATAGGATAGGATAGAGGATAGGATAGGATACAGGATAGGATAGGATAGAGGATAGGATAGGCTAGAGGATAGGATAGGATAGAGGATAGGATAGGATAGAGGATAGTATAGGATAGAGGATAGGATAGGATAGAGGATAGGATAGGATAGAGGATAGGATATAATAGAGGATAGGATAGGATAGACGATAGGATATGATAGACGATAGGATAGGATAGAGGATAGGATAGGATAGAGGATAGGATAGGATAGAGGATAGGATAGGATAGAGGATAGGATAGGATAGAGGATAGGATAGGATAGAGGATAGGATAGGATAGAGGATAGGATGGGATAAAGGATACGATATTATAGAGGATAGGATAGGATAGGATAGAGGATATGATCGGATAGAGGATAGGATACGATAGTGGATAGGATAGGATAGAGGATAGGATAGGATAGAGGATAGGATAGGATAGAGGATAGGATAGGATACAGGATAGGATAGTATAGAGGATAGGATAGGCTAGAGGATAGGATAGGATAGAGGATAGGATAGGATAGAGGATAGTATAGGATAGAGGATAGGATAGGATAGAGGATAGGATATAATAGAGGATAGGATAGGATAGACGATAGGATATGATAGACGATAGGATAGGATAGAGGATAGGATAGGATAGAGGATAGGATAGGATAGAGGATAGGATAGGATAGAGGATAGGATAGGATAGAGGATAGGATAGGATAGAGGATAGGATAGGATAGAGGATAGGATGGGATAAAGGATACGATATTATAGAGGATAGGATAGGATAGGATAGAGGATATGATCGGATAGAGGATAGGATACGATAGTGGATAGGATAGGATAGAGGATAGGATAGGATAGAGGATAGGATAGGATAGAGGATAGGATAGGATACAGGATAGGATAGTATAGAGGATAGGATAGGCTAGAGGATAGGATAGGATAGAGGATAGGATAGGATAGAGGATAGTATAGGATAGAGGATAGGATAGGATAGAGGATAGGATATAATAGAGGATAGGATAGGATAGACGATAGGATATGATAGACGATAGGATAGGGTAGAGGATAGGATAGGATAGAGGATAGGATAGGATAGAGTATAGGATAGGATAGAGGATACGAAATAGGATTGGATAGCATAGAGGATAGGATAGGAAAGAGGATAGGATAGGATAGAGAATGGGATAGGATAGAGGATAGGATAGGATAGAGGATAGGATAAGATAGAGGATAGGATAGGATAGAGGATAGGATAGGATAGAGGATAGGATAGGATAGAGGATAGGATAGGATAGAGGATAGGATAGGATAGGATAGAGGATAGGATACGATAGAGGATAGGATAGGATACGGGATAGGATAGGATAGAGGATAGGATAGGATAGAGGATAGGATAGGATAGAGGATAGGATAGGATAGAGGATAGGATAGGATAGAGGATAGGATAGGATAGAGGATAGGATAGGATAGAGGATAGGATAGGATAGAGGATAGGATAGGATAGAGGATAGGATAGGATAGGATAGAGGATAGGATAGGATAGAGGATAGGATAGAGGATAGGATATAGGATAGGATAGGATAGGGGATAGAATAGGATAGAGGATAGGATAGGATAGAGGATAGCATAGAGGATAGGATAGAGGATAGGATAGGTTAGAGGATATTATAGGATAGAGGACATTATAGGACAGAGGAAACGATATTATAGAGGATAGGATAGGATAGAGGATAGGATCGGATAGAGGATAGGATAGGATAGAGGATAGGATTGGTGAGAGGATAGGATAGGATATAGGATAGGATAGGATAGACAATAGGATAGGAAAGAGGATAGGATAGGATAGAGAATGGGATAGGATAGAGAAGGATAGAATAGGATAGAGGATAGGATAGGATAGAGGATAGAATAGAGGATAGGATAGGTTTGAGGATAGGACAGGATAGAGGATAGGATAGGATAGAGGATAGGATAGGATAGGATAGAGGATAGGATAGGATAGCGGATAGGATAGGATTGAGGATAGGATTGGTGAGAGGATAGGATAGGATAAAGGATAGGATAGGATAGACAATAGGATAGGAAAGAGGATAGGATAGGATAGAGAATGGGATAGGATAGAGGATAGGATAGGATAGAGGATAGGATAGGATAGCGGATAGGATAGGATAGAGGATAGCATAGGATAGGGGATAGGATAGGATAGAGGATAGGATAGGATAAAGGTTTGGATAGGATAGAGGATAGGATAGGATAGAGGATATGATAGGATAGAGGATACGATATAGGATTGGATACGATAGAGGATAGGATAGCATAGCGGAAAGGGTAGGATAGAGGATAGGATAGGGGATTGGATAGGATAGGGGATTGGATAGTATAGAGGACAGGAGACGATAGAGGATAGGATAGGATAGAGGATAGAATAGGATAGAGGATAGGATAGGATAGGGGATAGGATACGATAGAGGATAAGATAGGATAGAGAATAGGATATAGGATTGGATAGGATACAGGATAGGATACGATAGAGGATAGGATAATATAGGATAGAGAATAGGATAGGATAGATGGTATTATAGGATAGAGGACAGGATAGGATAGAGGATTGGATAGGATAGAGGATACGATAGGATAGAGGATAGGATAGAGAATAGGATAGGATAGAGGAGACGATAGGGGATTGGATCGGATACTGGATAGGCTACGGTAGAGGATAGGATAGGATAGGATAGAGAATAGGATAGGATAGATGATATTATAGGATAGAGGACAGGATGGGATAGAGGATAGGATATGATAGAGGATAGGATAGGATAGAGGATAGGATAGAGGATAGGATTCGATAGAGGACAGGATAGGATAGGATGGCGGAAAGGATAGGATAGAGTATAGAATAGGACAGAGGATAAGATAGGATAGAGGATAGGATAAGTTAGAGGATAGGATAGGATAGAGGATTGGATAGAGGATTGGATAGGATAGAGGATACGATAGGATAGAGGATAGGATAGGATAGAGGATAGGATAGGAGAGAAGGATAGAATAGGATAGAGGATAGGATAGGATAGAGGATAGGATAGGATAGAGGATAGGATAATAGAGAAGGATAGAATAGGATAGAGGATAGGATAGGATAGAGGATAGGATAGAGGATAGGATAGGTTAGAGGATAGGATAGGATAGAGGATTGGATAGGATAGAGGATACGATAGGATAGAGGAGAGGATAGGATAGAGGATAGAATATAATAGAGGATAGGATAGGATAGACGATAGGATATGATAGACGATAGGATAGGATAGAGGATAGGATATGATAGAGGATAGGATAGGATAGAGTATAGGATAGGATAGAGGATGGGATGGGATAGAGGATAGGATAGGATAGGAGAGAGGATAGGATAGGATAGAGGATAGGATAGGATAGGGGATAGGATAGGATAGAGGATAGGATAGGATAAAGGTTTGGATAGGATAGAGGATAGGATAGGATAGAGGATAGGATAGGATAGAGGATACGAAATAGGATTGGATAGGATAGAGGATAGGATAGGAAAGAGGATAGGATAGGATAGAGAATGGGATAGGGTAGAGGATAGGATAGGATAGAGGATAGGATAGAGGATACGATAGGATAGAGGATAGGATAGGATAGAGGATAGGATAGGAGAGAAGGATAGAATAGGATAGAGGATAGGATAGGCTAGAGGATAGGATAATAGAGAAGGATAGAATAGGATAGAGGATAGGGTAGGATAGAGGATAGGATAGAGGATAGGATAGGTTAGAGGATAGGATAGGATAGAGGAAAGGATAGGATAGAATATAGGATAGGATAGAGGATAGGATAGAGGATTGCATAGGATAGAGGATAGGATATAATAGAGGATAGGATAGGATAGACGATAGGATATGATAGACGATAGGATAGGATAGAGGATAGGATAGGATAGAGGATAGGATAGGATAGAGGATAGGATGGGATAAAGGATACGATATTATAGAGGATAGGATAGGATAGGATAGAGGATATGATCGGATAGAGGATAGGATACGATAGTGGATAGGATAGGATAGAGGATAGCATAGGATAGAGGATAGGATAGGATAGAGGATAGGATAGGATACAGGATAGGATAGTATAGAGGATAGGATAGGCTAGAGGATAGGATAGGATAGAGGATAGGATAGGATAGAGGATAGTATAGGATAGAGGATAGGATAGGATAGAGGATAGGATATAATAGAGGATAGGATAGGATAGACGATAGGATATGATAGACGATAGGATAGGGTAGAGGATAGGATAGGATAGAGGATAGGATAGAGGATTGCATAGGATAGAGGATACGATAGGATAGAGGATAGGATAGGATAGAGGATAGGATAGGAGAGAAGGATAGAATAGGATAGAGGATAGGATAGGCTAGAGGATAGGATAATAGAGAAGGATAGAATAGGATAGAGGATAGGGTAGGATAGAGGATAGGATAGAGGATAGGATAGGTTAGAGGATAGGATAGGATAGAGGATAGGATAGGATAGAATATAGGATAGGATAGAGGAAAGGATAGGATAGAGGATAGGATAGGATAGAGGATAGGATAGGATTGAGGATAGGATTGGTGAGAGGATAGGATAGGATAAAGGATAGGATAGGAAAGAGGATAGGATAGGATAGAGGGTAGGATAGGATACAGGATAGGATAGGATAGAGGATAGGATAGGCTAGAGGATAGGATAGGATAGAGGATAGGATAGGATAGAGGATAGTATAGGATAGAGGATAGGATAGGATAGAGGATAGGATAGGACAGAGGATAAGATAGGATAGAGGATAGGATAAGTTAGAGGATAGGATAGGATAGAGGATAGGATAGAGGATTGGATAGGATAGAGGATACGATAGGGTAGAGGATAGGATAGGATAGAGGATAGGATAGGAGAGAAGGATAGAATAGGATAGAGGATAGGATAGGATAGAGGATAGGATAGAGGATAGGATAGGTTAGAGGATAGGATAGGATAGAGGATAGGATAGGATAGAGGATAGGATAGGATAGAGGATAGGATAGGATAGAGGATAGGATAGGATAGAGGATAGGATAGGATAGAGGATAGGATAGGATAGAGGATAGGATAGGATAGAGGATAGGATAGGATAGAGGATAGGATAGGATAGAGGATAGGATAGGATAGACGATAGGATATGATAGACGATAGGATAGGGTAGAGGATAGGATAGGATAGAGGATAGGATAGGATAGAGTATAGGATAGGATAGAGGATACGAAATAGGATTGGATAGGATAGAGGATAGGATAGGAAAGAGGATAGGATAGGATAGAGAATGGGATAGGATAGAGGATAGGATAGGATAGAGGATAGGATAAGATAGAGGATAGGATAGGATAGAGGATAGGATAGGATAGAGGATAGGATAGGATAGAGGATAGGATAGGATAGAGGATAGGATAGGATAGGATAGAGGATAGGATACGATAGAGGATAGGATAGGATAGGGGATAGGATAGGATAGAGCATAGGATAGGATAGAGGATGGGATAGGATAGAGGATAGGATAGGATAGAGGATAGGATAGGATAGAGGATAGGATAGGATAGAGGATAGGATAGGATAGGATAGAGGATAGGATACGATAGAGGATAGGATAGGATAGGGGATAGGATAGGATAGAGGATAGGATAGGATAACGGTTTGGATAGGATAGAGGATAGGATAGGATAGAGGATAGGATAGGATAGAGGATACGAAATAGGATTGGATAGGATAGAGGATAGGATAGGAAAGAGGATAGGATAGGATAGAGAATGGGATAGGATAGAGGATAGGATAGGATAGAGGATAGGATAAGATAGAGGATAGGATAGGATAGAGGATAGGATAGGATAGAGGATAGGATAGAGGATTGGATAGGATAGAGGATACGATAGGATAGAGGATAGGATAGGATAGAGGATAGGATAGGAGAGAAGGATAGAATAGGATAGAGGATAGGATAGTCTAGAGGATAGGATAATAGAGAAGGATAGAATAGGATAGAGGATAGGGTAGGATAGAGGATAGGATAGAGGATAGGATAGGTTAGAGGATAGGATAGGATAGAGGATAGGATAGGATAGAGGATAGGATAGGATAGAGGATAGGATAGGATAGAGGATAGGATAGGATAGAGGATAGGATAGGATAGAGGATAGGATAGGATAGAGGATAGGATAGGATAGAGGATAGGATAGGATAGAGGATAGGATAGGATAGAGGATAGGATAGGATAGAGGATAGGATAGGATAGAGGATAGGATAGGATAGGATAGAGGATAGGATAGGATAGAGGATAGGATAGAGGATAGGATAGGATAGGGGATAGAATAGGATAGAGGATAGGATAGGATAGAGGATAGGATAGAGGATAGGATAGAGGATAGGATAGGTTAGAGGATATTATAGGATAGAGGACATTATAGGACAGAGGAAACGATATTATAGAGGATAGGATAGGATAGAGGATAGGATCGGATAGTGGATAGGATAGGATAGAGGATAGGATAGAGGATAGGATTCGATAGAGGACAGGATTGGATAGGATGGCGGAAAGGATAGGATAGAGTATAGAATAGGACAGAGGATAAGATAGGATAGAGGATAGGATAAGTTAGAGGATATGATAGGATAGAGGATAGGATACAGGATTGGATAGGATAGAGGATACGATAGGATAGAGGATAGGATAGGATAGAGGATAGGATAATAGAGAAGGATAGAATAGGATAGAGGATAGGATAGGATAGAGGATAGGATAGAGGATAGGATAGGATAGAGGATAGGATAGAGGATAGGATAGAGGATAGGATAGGTTAGAGGATAGGATAGGATAGAGGATAGGATAGGATAGAGGATAGGATAGAATAGAGGATAGGATAGGATAGAGGATAGGATAGGATAGAGGATAGGATAGGATTGAGGATAGGATTGGTGAGAGGATAGGATAGGATAAAGGATAGGATAGGATAGACAATAGGATAGGAAAGAGGATAGGATAGGATAGAGAATGGGATAGGATAGAGGATAGGATAGGATAGAGGATAGGATAGGATAGCGGGTAGGATAGGATAGAGGATAGGATAGGATAGAGGATAGGATAGGATAGAGGGTAGGATAGGATAGAGGATAGGATAGGATAGAGGATAGGATAGGATAGAAGATAGGATAGGATAGAGGATAGGATAGGATAGAGGATAGGATAGGATAGACGATAGGATAGGATAGAGGATAGGATAGGATAGAGGATAGGATAGGATAGAGTATAGGACAGGAGACGATAGAGGATAGGATAGGATAGAGGATAGTAATAGGATAGAGGATATGATAGGATAGAGGATAGGATAGGATAGAGGATAGGATAGGATACAGGATAGGATAGGATAGAGGATAGAATAGGATAGAGGATAGGATAGAGGATATGATAGGATAGAGGACAGGATAGGATAGGATGGCGGAAAGGATAGTATAGAGTATAGAATAGGACAGAGGATAAGATAGGATAGAGGATAGGATAAGTTAGAGAATAGGATAGGATAGAGGATAGGATAGAGGATTGGATAGGATAGAGGATACGATAGGATAGAGGATAGGATAGGATAGAGGATAGGATAGGAGAGAAGGATAGAATAGGATAGAGGATAGGATAGGATAGAGGATAGGATAGGATAGAGGATAGGATAATAGAGAAGGATAGAATAGGATAGAGGATAGGATAGGATAGAGGATAGGATAGAGGATAGGATAAGTTAGAGGATAGGATAGGATAGAGGATAGGATAGAGGATTGGATAGGATAGAGGATACGATAGGATAGAGGATAGGATAGGATAGAGGATAGGATAGGGGAGAAGGATAGAATAGGATAGAGGATAGGATAGGATAGAGGATAGGATAATAGAGAAGGATAGAATAGGATAGAGGATAGGATAGGATAGAGGATAGGATAGAGGATAGGATAGGTTAGAGGATAGGATAGGATAGAGGATAGGATAGGATAGAGGATATGATATAATAGAGGATAGGATAGGATAGACGATAGGATATGATAGACGATAGGATAGGATAGAGGATAGGATAGGATAGAGGATAGGATAGGATAGAGGATAGGATAGGATAGAGGATAGGATGGGATAAAGGATACGATATTATAGAGGATAGGATAGGATAGGATAGAGGATATGATCGGATAGAGGATAGGATAGGTTTGAGGATATTATACGATAGAATATAATAGAGGATACGATATTATAGAGGATACAATACGGTAGAGGATAGGATAGGGAATTCTATAGGATAGAGGATAGGATCGGATAGAGGATAGGATAGGGGATTGGATAGAATAGAGGATAGGATCGGATATAGGATAGGATAGGATAGAGGATAGGATAGGATAGAGGATAGGATAATAGAGAAGGATAGAATAGGATAGAGGATAGGATAGGATAGAGGATAGGATAGAGGATAGGATAGGTTAGAGGATAGGATAGGATAGAGGATAGGATAGGATAGAGGATAGGATAGGATAGAGGATAGGATAGGATAGAGGATAGGATAGGATTGAGGATAGGATTGGTGAGAGGATAGGATAGGATAAAGGATAGGATAGGATAGACAATAGGATAGGAAAGAGGATAGGATAGGATAGAGGATAGGATAGGATAGAGGATAGGATAGGATAGAGGATAGGATAGGATAGAGGATAGGATAGGATAGAGGATAGGATAGGATAGAGGATAGGATAGGATAGAGGATAGGATAGGATAGAGGGTAGGATAGGATAGAGGATAGGATAATAGAGAAGGATAGAATAGGATAGAGGATAGGATAGGATAGAGGGTAGGATAGAGGATAGGATAAGTTAGAGGATAGGATAGGATAGAGGATAGGATAGAGGATTGGATAGGATAGAGGATACGATAGGATAGAGGATAGGATAGGATAGAGGATAGGATAGGAGAGAAGGATAGAATAGGATAGAGGATAGGATAGGATAGAGGATAGGATAGGATAGAGGATAGGATAGGATAGAGGATAGGATAGGAGAGAAGGATAGAATAGGATAGAGGATAGGATAGGATAGAGGATAGGATAGGAGAGAAGGATAGAATAGGATAGAGGATAGGATAGGATAGAGGATAGGATAATAGAGAAGGATAGAATAGGATAGAGGATAGGATAGGATAGAGGATAGGATAGAGGATAGGATAGGTTAGAGGATAGGATAGGATAGAGGATAGGATAGGATAGAGGATATGATATAATAGAGGATAGGATAGGATAGACGATAGGATATGATAGACGATAGGATAGGATAGAGGATAGGATAGGATAGAGGATAGGATAGGATAGAGGATAGGATAGGTTAGAGGATATTATAGGATAGAGGACATTATAGGACAGAGGAAACGATATTATAGAGGATAGAATAGGATAGAGGATAGGATCGGATAGAGGATAGGATAGGATAGAGGATAGGATAGAGGATAGGATTCGATAGAGGACAGGATTGGATAGGATGGCGGAAAGGATAGGATAGAGTATAGAATAGGACAGAGGATAAGATAGGATAGAGGATAGGATAAGTTAGAGGATATGATAGGATAGAGGATAGGATACAGGATTGGATAGGATAGAGGATACGATAGGATAGAGGATAGGATAGGATAGAGGTTAGGATAATAGAGAAGGATAGAATAGGATAGAGGATAGGATAGGATAGAGGATAGGATAGAGGATAGGATAGGATAGAGGATAGGATAGAGGATAGGATAGAGGATAGGATAGGTTAGAGGATAGGATAGGATAGAGGATAGGATAGGATAGAGGATAGGATAGAATAGAGGATAGGATAGGATAGAGGATAGGATAGGATAGAGGATAGGATAGGATTGAGGATAGGATTGGTGAGAGGATAGGATAGGATAAAGGATAGGATAGGATAGACAATAGGATAGGAAAGAGGATAGGATAGGATAGAGAATGGGATAGGATAGAGGATAGGATAGGATAGAGGATAGGATAGGATAGCGGGTAGGATAGGATAGAGGATAGGATAGGATAGAGGATAGGATAGGATAGAGGATAGGATAGGATAGAAGATAGGATAGGATAGAGGATAGGATAGGATAGAGGATAGGATAGGATAGACGATAGGATAGGATAGAGGATAGGATAGGATAGAGGATAGGATAGGATAGAGTATAGGACAGGAGACGATAGAGGATAGGATAGGATAGAGGATAGTAATAGGATAGAGGATATGATAGGATAGAGGATAGGATAGGATAGAGGATAGGATAGGATACAGGATAGGATAGGATAGAGGATAGAATAGGATAGAGGATAGGATAGAGGATATGATAGGATAGAGGACAGGATAGGATAGGATGGCGGAAAGGATAGTATAGAGTATAGAATAGGACAGAGGATAAGATAGGATAGAGGATAGGATAAGTTAGAGAATAGGATAGGATAGAGGATAGGATAGAGGATTGGATAGGATAGAGGATACGATAGGATAGAGGATAGGATAGGATAGAGGATAGGATAGGAGAGAAGGATAGAATAGGATAGAGGATAGGATAGGATAGAGGATAGGATAGGATAGAGAATAGGATAATAGAGAAGGATAGAATAGGATAGAGGATAGGATAGGATAGAGGATAGGATAGAGGATAGGATAAGTTAGAGGATAGGATAGGATAGAGGATAGGATAGAGGATTGGATAGGATAGAGGATACGATAGGATAGAGGATAGGATAGGATAGAGGATAGGATAGGGGAGAAGGATAGAATAGGATAGAGGATAGGATAGGATAGAGGATAGGATAGGATAGAGGATAGGATAATAGAGAAGGATAGAATAGGATAGAGGATAGGATAGGATAGAGGATAGGATAGAGGATAGGATAGGTTAGAGGATAGGATAGGATAGAGGATAGGATAGGATAGAGGATATGATATAATAGAGGATAGGATAGGATAGACGATAGGATATGATAGACGATAGGATAGGATAGAGGATAGGATAGGATAGAGGATAGGATAGGATAGAGGATAGGATAGGATAGAGGATAGGATGGGATAAAGGATACGATATTATAGAGGATAGGATAGGATAGGATAGAGGATATGATCGGATAGAGGATAGGATAGGTTTGAGGATATTATACGATAGAATATAATAGAGGATACGATATTATAGAGGATACAATACGGTAGAGGATAGGATAGGGAATTCTATAGGATAGAGGATAGGATCGGATAGAGGATAGGATAGGGGATTGGATAGAATAGAGGATAGGATCGGATATAGGATAGGATAGGATAGAGGATAGGATAGGATAGAGGATAGAATAGGATAGAGGATAGGATAGGATAGAGGATAGGATAGGATAGAGGATAGGATAATAGAGAAGGATAGAATAGGATAGAGGATAGGATAGGATAGAGGATAGGATAGAGGATAGGATAGGTTAGAGGATAGGATAGGATAGAGGATAGGATAGGATAGAGGATAGGATAGGATAGAGGATAGGATAGGATAGAGGATAGGATAGGATTGAGGATAGGATTGGTGAGAGGATAGGATAGGATAAAGGATAGGATAGGATAGACAATAGGATAGGAAAGAGGATAGGATAGGATAGAGGATAGGATAGGATAGAGGATAGGATAGGATAGAGGATAGGATAGGATAGAGGATAGGATAGGATAGAGGATAGGATAGGATAGAGGATAGGATAGGATAGAGGATAGGATAGGATAGAGGATAGGATAGGATAGAGGATAGGATAGGATAGAGGATAGGATAGGATAGAGGACAGGATAGGATAGAGGATAGGATAGGATAGAGGATAGGATAGGATAGAGGATAGGATAGGATAGTGGATAGGATAGGATAGAGGATTGGATAGGATAGAGGATAGGATAGGATAGAGGATAGGATAGGATAGAGGGTAGGATAGGATAGAGGATAGGATAGGATAGAGGATAGGATAGGATAGAGGATAGGATAGGATAGAGTATAGGACAGGAGACGATAGAGGATAGGATAGGATAGAGGATAGGATAGGATAGAGGATATGATAGGATAGAGGATAGGATAGGATAGAGGATAGGATAGAGGATTGGATAGGATAGAGGATACGATAGGATAGAGGATAGGATAGAGAATAGGATAGGATAGAGGACACGATAGGGGATTGGATCGGATACAGGATAGGCTACGGTAGAGGATAGGATAGGATAGGATAGAGAATAGGATAGGATAGATGATATTATAGGATAGAGGACAGGATGGGATAGAGGATAGGATAGGATAGAGGATAGGATAGGATAGAGGATATGATATAATAGAGGATAGGATAGGATAGACGATAGGATATGATAGACGATAGGATAGGATAGAGGATAGGATAGGATAGAGGATAGGATAGGATAGAGGATAGGATAGGATAGAGGATAGGATGGGATAAAGGATACGATATTATAGAGGATAGGATAGGATAGGATAGAGGATATGATCGGATAGAGGATAGGATAGGTTTGAGGATATTATACGATAGAAAATAATAGAGGATACGATATTATAGAGGATACAATACGGTAGAGGATAGGATAGGGAATTCTATAGGATAGAGGATAGGATCGGATAGAGGATAGGATAGGGGATTGGATAGAATAGAGGATAGGATCGGATATAGGATAGGATAGGATAGAGGATAGGATAGGATAGAGGATAGGAAATAGGATTGAATAGGATAGAGGATAGGATATAATACAGGATATTATAGGATAGTCGATAGGATAGGATTGAGGATAGGACGGGATAGAGGAGAGGATAGAGAATAGGATAGGATAGAGGATAGGATAGAATAGGACAGAGGATACGATATTATAGAGGATAGGATAGCATAGCGGAAAGGGTAGGATAGAGGATAGGATCGGGGATTGGATAGGATAGGGGATTGGATAGTATAGAGGACAGGAGACGATAGAGGATAGGATAGGATAGAGGATAGAATAGGATAGAGGATAGGATAGGATAGGGGATAGGTTACGAAAGACGATAGGATAGGATAGAGAATAGGATATAGGATTGGATAGGATAGAGGATACGATAGGGGATTTGATCGGATACAGGATAGGATACGGTAGAGGATAGGATAGGATAGGATAGAGAATAGGATAGGATAGAGGATAGGATAGGATAGGATAGAGAATAGGATAGGATAGATGATATTATAGGATAGAGGACAGGATGGGATAGACGATAGGATATGATAGAGGATAGGATAGGATAGAGGATAGGATAGGATAGAGGATAGCATAGGATAGAGGATAGGATAGGATAGGATAGAGGATAGGATTGGATAGAGGATAGGATAGGATAGAGGATAGGATAGGATAGAGGATAGGATAGGATAGAGAATAGGATATAGGATTGGATAGGATAGAGGATAGGATACGATAGAGGATAGGATAGGATAGAGGATAGCATAGGATAGAGGATAGGATAGGATAGGATAGAGGATAGGATAGGATAGAGGATAGGATACGAAAGAGGATAGGATAGGATAGAGAATAGGATATAGGATTGGATAGGATAGAGGATAGGATACGATAGAGGATAGGATAGGATAGGATAGAGAATAGGATAGGATAGATGATATTATAGGATAGAGGACATTATAGGACAGAGGAAACTATATTATAGAGTATAGGATAGGATAGAGGATAGGATCGGATAGAGGATAGGATAGGGGATTGGATAGGATAGAGGATAGGATTCGATAGAGGACAGTATAGGATAGGATGGCGGAAAGGATAGGATAGAGTGTAGAATAGGACAGAGGATAAGATAGGATAGAGGATACGATAGGATATAGGATAGGATAGAGAATAGGATAGGATAGAGGATACGATAGGGGATTTGATCGGATACAGGATAGGATACGGTAGAGGATAGGATAGGATAGGATAGAGAATAGGATAGGATAGAGGATAGGATAGGATAGGATAGAGAATAGGATAGGATAGATGATATTATAGGATAGAGGACAGGATGGGATAGACGATAGGATATGATAGAGGATAGGATAGGATAGAGGATAGGATAGGATAGAGGATAGGATAGGATAGAGGATAGAGGATACGATAGGATAGAGGATAGGATAGAGAATAGGAAAGGATAGAGGAGACGATAGGGGATTGGATCGGATACAGGATAGGAAACGGTAGAGGATAGGATATTATAGGATAGAGAATAGGATAGGATAGATGATATTATAGGATAGAGGACAGGATTGGATAGAGGATAGGATAGAGGATTGGATAGGATAGAGGATACGATAGGATAGAGGATAGGATAGGATAGAGGATAGGATAGGAGAGAAGGATAGAATAGGATAGAGGATAGGATAGGATAGAGGATAGGATAGGATAGAGGATAGGATAATAGAGAAGGATAGAATAGGATAGAGGATAGGATAGGATAGAGGATAGGATAGAGGATAGGATAGGTTAGAGGATAGGATAGGATAGAGGATAGGATAGGATAGAGGATAGGATAGAGGATAGGATAGGATAGAGGATAGGATAGGATAGAGGATAGGATAGGATTGAGGATAGGATAGGATAGAGGATAGGATAGGATAGAGGATAGGATAGGATAGACGATAGGATAGGATAGAGGATAGGATAGGATAGAGGATAGGATAGGATAGTGGATAGGATAGGATAGAGGATAGGATAGAGGATAGGATAGGATAGAGGATAGGATAGGATAGAGGATAGGATAGGATAGAGGATAGGATAGGATAGAGGATAGGATAGGATAGAGGATAGCATAGGATAGAGTATAGGACAGGAGACGATAGAGGATAGGATAGGATAGAGGATAGGATAGGATAGAGGATATGATAGGATAGAGGATAGGGTAGGATAGAGGATAGGATAGGATAGAGGATAGAATAGGACAGAGGATAAGATAGGATAGAGGATAGGATAAGTTAGAGGATAGGATAGGATAGAGGATAGGATAGAGGATTGGGTAGGATAGAGGATACGATAGGATAGAGGATAGGATAGGATAGAGGATAGGATAGGAGAGAAGGATAGAATAGGATAGAGGATACGATAGGATAGAGGATAGGATAGGATAGAGGATATCATAATAGAGAAGGATAGAATAGGATAGAGGATAGGATAGGATAGAGGATAGGATAGAGGATAGGATAGGTTAGAGGATAGGATAGGATAGAGGATAGGATAGGATAGAGGATAGGATAGGACAGAGGGTAGGATAGGATTGAGGATAGGATTGGTGAGAGGATAGGATAGGATAAAGGATAGGATAGGATAGACAATAGGATAGGAAAGAGGATAGGATAGGATAGAGAATGGGATAGGATAGAGGATAGGATAGGATAGAGGATAGGATAGAGGATAGGATTCGATAGAGGACAGGATAGGATAGGATGGCGGAAAGGATAGGATAGAGTATAGAATAGGACAGAGGATAAGATAGGATAGAGGATAGGATAAGTTAGAGGATAGGATAGGATAGAGGATAGGATAGACGATTGGATAGGATAGAGGATACGATAGGATAGAGGATAGGATAGGATAGAGGATAGGATAGGAGAGAAGGATAGAATAGGATAGAGGATAGGATAGGATAGAGGATAGGATAGGATAGAGGATAGGATAATAGAGAAGGATAGAATAGGATAGAGGATAGGATAGGATAGAGGATAGGATAGAGGATAGGATAGGTTAGAGGATAGGATAGGATAGAGGATAGGATAGGATAGAGGATAGGATAATAGAGAAGGATAGAATAGGATAGAGGATAGGATAGAGGATAGGATAGGTTAGAGGATAGGATAGGATAGAGGATAGGATAGGATAGAGGATAGGATAGGATAGAGGATAGGATAGGATAGAGGATAGGATAGGATTGAGGATAGGATTGGTGAGAGGATAGGATAGGATAAAGGATAGGATAGGATAGACAATAGGATAGGAAAGAGGATAGGATAGGATAGAGGATAGGATAGGATAGAGGATAGGATAGGATAGAGGATAGGATAGGATAGAGGATAGGATAGGATAGAGGATAGGATAGGATTGAGGATAGGATTGGTGAGAGGATAGGATAGGATAAAGGATAGGATAGGATAGACAATAGGATAGGAAAGAGGATAGGATAGGATAGAGGATAGGATAGGATAGAGGATAGGATAGGATAGAGGATAGGATAGGATAGAGGATAGGATAGGATAGAGGATAGGATAGGATAGAGGATAGGATAGGATAGTGGATAGGATAGGATAGAGGATTGGATAGGATAGAGGATAGGATAGGATAGAGGATAGGATAGGATAGAGGATAGGATAGGATAGAGGATAGGATAGGATAGAGGATAGGATAGGATAGAGGATAGGATAGGATAGAGTATAGGACAGGAGACGATAGAGGATAGGATAGGATAGAGGATCGGATAGGATAGAGGATATGATAGGATAGAGGATAGGATAGGATAGAGGATAGGATAGGATAGAGGATAGGATAGGATAGAGGATAGGATAGGATAGAGGATAGGATAAGTTAGAGGATAGGATAGGATAGAGGATAGGATAGAGGATTGGATAGGATAGAGGATACGATAGGATAGAGGATAGGATAGGATAGAGGGTAGGATAGGAGAGAAGGATAGAATAGGATAGAGGATAGGATAGGATAGAGGATAGGATAGGATAGAGGATAGGATAATAGAGAAGGATAGAATAGGATAGAGGATAGGATAGGATAGAGGATAGGATAGAGGATAGGATAGGTTAGAGGATAGGATAGGATAGAGGATAGGATAGGATAGAGGATAGGATAGGATAGAAGATAGGATAGGATAGAGGATAGGATAGGATAGAGGATAGGATAGGATAGAAGATAGGATAGGATAGAGGATAGGATAGGATAGAGGATAGGATAGGATAGAGGATAGGATAGAGAATAGGATAGGATAGAGGAGACGATAGGGGATTGGATCGGATACAGGATAGGATACGGTAGAGGATAGGATAGGATAGGATAGAGAATAGGATAGGATAGATGATATTATAGGATAGAGGACAGGATAGGATAGAGGATTGGATAGGATAGAGGATACGATAGGATAGAGGATAGGATAGAGAATAGGATAGGATAGAGGAGACGATAGGGGATTGGATCGGATACAGGATAGGCTACGGTAGAGGATAGGATAGGATAGGATAGAGAATAGGATAGGATAGATGATATTATAGGATAGAGGACAGGATGGGATAGAGGATAGGATAGGATAGAGGATAGGATAGGATAGAGGATAGGATAGAGGATAGGATTCGATAGAGGACAGGATAGGATAGGATGGCGGAAAGGATAGTATAGAGTATAGAATAGGACAGAGGATAAGATAGGATAGAGTATAGGATAAGTTAGAGAATAGGATAGGATAGAGGATAGGATAGAGGATTGGATAGGATAGAGGATACGATAGGATAGAGGATAGGATAGGATAGAGGATAGGATAGGAGAGAAGGATAGAATAGGATAGAGGATAGGATAGGATAGAGGATAGGATAATAGAGAAGGATAGAATAGGATAGAGGATAGGATAGGATAGAGGATAGGATAGAGGATAGGATAAGTTAGAGGATAGGATAGGATAGAGGATAGGATAGAGGATTGGATAGGATAGAGGATACGATAGGATAGAGGATAGGATAGGATAGAGGATAGGATAGGAGAGAAGGATAGAATAGGATAGAGGATAGGATAGGATAGAGGATAGGATAGGATAGAGGATAGGATAATAGAGAAGGATAGAATAGGATAGAGGATAGGATAGGATAGAGGATAGGATAGAGGATAGGATAGGTTAGAGGATAGGATAGGATAGAGGATAGGATAGGATTGAGGATAGGATTGGTGAGAGGATAGGATAGGATAAAGGATAGGATAGGATAGACAATAGGATAGGAAAGAGGATAGGATAGGATAGAGAATGGGATAGGATAGAGGATAGGATAGGATAGAGGATAGGATAGAGGATAGGATTCGATAGAGGACAGGATAGGATAGGATGGCGGAAAGGATAGGATAGAGTATAGAATAGGACAGAGGATAAGATAGGATAGAGGATAGGATAAGTTAGAGGATAGGATAGGATAGAGGATAGGATAGACGATTGGATAGGATAGAGGATACGATAGGATAGAGGATAGGATAGGATAGAGGATAGGATAGGAGAGAAGGATAGAATAGGATAGAGGATAGGATAGGATAGAGGATAGGATAGGATAGAGGATAGGATAATAGAGAAGGATAGAATAGGATAGAGGATAGGATAGGATAGAGGATAGGATAGAGGATAGGATAGAGGATAGGATAGGTTAGAGGATAGGATAGGATAGAGGATAGGATAGGATAGAGGATAGGATAGAGGATAGGATAGGATAGAGGATAGGATAGGATAGAGGATAGGATAGGATTGAGGATAGGATAGGATAGAGGATAGGATAGGATAGAGGATAGGATAGGATAGACGATAGGATAGGATAGAGGATAGGATAGGATAGAGGATAGGATAGGATAGTGGATAGGATAGGATAGAGGATAGGATAGAGGATAGGATAGGATAGAGGATAGGATAGGATAGAGGATAGGATAGGATAGAGGATAGGATAGGATAGAGGATAGGATAGGATAGAGGATAGCATAGGATAGAGTATAGGACAGGAGACGATAGAGGATAGGATAGGATAGAGGATAGGATAGGATAGAGGATATGATAGGATAGAGGATAGGGTAGGATAGAGGATAGGATAGGATAGAGGATAGAATAGGACAGAGGATAAGATAGGATAGAGGATAGGATAAGTTAGAGGATAGGATAGGATAGAGGATAGGATAGAGGATTGGGTAGGATAGAGGATACGATAGGATAGAGGATAGGATAGGATAGAGGATAGGATAGGAGAGAAGGATAGAATAGGATAGAGGATACGATAGGATAGAGGATAGGATAGGATAGAGGATATCATAATAGAGAAGGATAGAATAGGATAGAGGATAGGATAGGATAGAGGATAGGATAGAGGATAGGATAGGTTAGAGGATAGGATAGGATAGAGGATAGGATAGGATAGAGGATAGGATAGGATAGAGGGTAGGATAGGATTGAGGATAGGATTGGTGAGAGGATAGGATAGGATAAAGGATAGGATAGGATAGACAATAGGATAGGAAAGAGGATAGGATAGGATAGAGAATGGGATAGGATAGAGGATAGGATAGGATAGAGGATAGGATAGAGGATAGGATTCGATAGAGGACAGGATAGGATAGGATGGCGGAAAGGATAGGATAGAGTATAGAATAGGACAGAGGATAAGATAGGATAGAGGATAGGATAAGTTAGAGGATAGGATAGGATAGAGGATAGGATAGACGATTGGATAGGATAGAGGATACGATAGGATAGAGGATAGGATAGGATAGAGGATAGGATAGGAGAGAAGGATAGAATAGGATAGAGGATAGGATAGGATAGAGGATAGGATAGGATAGAGGATAGGATAATAGAGAAGGATAGAATAGGATAGAGGATAGGATAGGATAGAGGATAGGATAGAGGATAGGATAGGTTAGAGGATAGGATAGGATAGAGGATAGGATAGGATAGAGGATAGGATAATAGAGAAGGATAGAATAGGATAGAGGATAGGATAGAGGATAGGATAGGTTAGAGGATAGGATAGGATAGAGGATAGGATAGGATAGAGGATAGGATAGGATAGAGGATAGGATAGGATAGAGGATAGGATAGGATTGAGGATAGGATTGGTGAGAGGATAGGATAGGATAAAGGATAGGATAGGATAGACAATAGGATAGGAAAGAGGATAGGATAGGATAGAGGATAGGATAGGATAGAGGATAGGATAGGATAGAGGATAGGATAGGATAGAGGATAGGATAGGATAGAGGATAGGATAGGATTGAGGATAGGATTGGTGAGAGGATAGGATAGGATAAAGGATAGGATAGGATAGACAATAGGATAGGAAAGAGGATAGGATAGGATAGAGGATAGGATAGGATAGAGGATAGGATAGGATAGAGGATAGGATAGGATAGAGGATAGGATAGGATAGAGGATAGGATAGGATAGAGGATAGGATAGGATAGTGGATAGGATAGGATAGAGGATTGGATAGGATAGAGGATAGGATAGGATAGAGGATAGGATAGGATAGAGGATAGGATAGGATAGAGGATAGGATAGGATAGAGGATAGGATAGGATAGAGGATAGGATAGGATAGAGTATAGGACAGGAGACGATAGAGGATAGGATAGGATAGAGGATCGGATAGGATAGAGGATATGATAGGATAGAGGATAGGATAGGATAGAGGATAGGATAGGATAGAGGATAGGATAGGATAGAGGATAGGATAGGATAGAGGATAGGATAAGTTAGAGGATAGGATAGGATAGAGGATAGGATAGAGGATTGGATAGGATAGAGGATACGATAGGATAGAGGATAGGATAGGATAGAGGGTAGGATAGGAGAGAAGGATAGAATAGGATAGAGGATAGGATAGGATAGAGGATAGGATAGGATAGAGGATAGGATAATAGAGAAGGATAGAATAGGATAGAGGATAGGATAGGATAGAGGATAGGATAGAGGATAGGATAGGTTAGAGGATAGGATAGGATAGAGGATAGGATAGGATAGAGGATAGGATAGGATAGAAGATAGGATAGGATAGAGGATAGGATAGGATAGAGGATAGGATAGGATAGAAGATAGGATAGGATAGAGGATAGGATAGGATAGAGGATAGGATAGGATAGAGGATAGGATAGAGAATAGGATAGGATAGAGGAGACGATAGGGGATTGGATCGGATACAGGATAGGATACGGTAGAGGATAGGATAGGATAGGATAGAGAATAGGATAGGATAGATGATATTATAGGATAGAGGACAGGATAGGATAGAGGATTGGATAGGATAGAGGATACGATAGGATAGAGGATAGGATAGAGAATAGGATAGGATAGAGGAGACGATAGGGGATTGGATCGGATACAGGATAGGCTACGGTAGAGGATAGGATAGGATAGGATAGAGAATAGGATAGGATAGATGATATTATAGGATAGAGGACAGGATGGGATAGAGGATAGGATAGGATAGAGGATAGGATAGGATAGAGGATAGGATAGAGGATAGGATTCGATAGAGGACAGGATAGGATAGGATGGCGGAAAGGATAGTATAGAGTATAGAATAGGACAGAGGATAAGATAGGATAGAGTATAGGATAAGTTAGAGAATAGGATAGGATAGAGGATAGGATAGAGGATTGGATAGGATAGAGGATACGATAGGATAGAGGATAGGATAGGATAGAGGATAGGATAGGAGAGAAGGATAGAATAGGATAGAGGATAGGATAGGATAGAGGATAGGATAATAGAGAAGGATAGAATAGGATAGAGGATAGGATAGGATAGAGGATAGGATAGAGGATAGGATAAGTTAGAGGATAGGATAGGATAGAGGATAGGATAGAGGATTGGATAGGATAGAGGATACGATAGGATAGAGGATAGGATAGGATAGAGGATAGGATAGGAGAGAAGGATAGAATAGGATAGAGGATAGGATAGGATAGAGGATAGGATAGGATAGAGGATAGGATAATAGAGAAGGATAGAATAGGATAGAGGATAGGATAGGATAGAGGATAGGATAGAGGATAGGATAGGTTAGAGGATAGGATAGGATAGAGGATAGGATAGGATAGAGGATATGATATAATAGAGGATAGGATAGGATAGACGATAGGATATGATAGACGATAGGATAGGATAGAGGATAGGATAGGATAGAGGATAGGATAGGATAGAGGATAGGATAGGATAGGGGATAGGATGGGATAAAGGATACGATATTATAGAGGATAGGATAGGATAGGATAGAGGATATGATCGGATAGAGGATAGGATAGGTTTGAGGATATTATACGATAGAAAATAATAGAGGATACGATATTATAGAGGATACAATACGGTAGAGGATAGGATAGGGAATTCTATAGGATAGAGGATAGGATCGGATAGAGGATAGGATAGGGGATTGGATAGAATAGAGGATAGGATCGGATATAGGATAGGATAGGATAGAGGATAGGATAGGATAGAGGATAGGAAATAGGATTGAATAGGATAGAGGATAGGATATAATACAGGATATTATAGGATAGTCGATAGGATAGGATTGAGGATAGGACGGGATAGAGGAGAGGATAGAGAATAGGATAGGATAGAGGATAGGATAGGATAGAGGATAGGATAGGATAGGACAGAGGATACGATATTATAGAGGATAGGATAGCATAGCGGAAAGGGTAGGATAGAAGATAGGATCGGGGATTGGATAGGATAGGGGATTGGATAGTATAGAGGACAGGAGACGATAGAGGATAGGATAGGATAGAGGATAGAATAGGATAGAGGATAGGATAGGATAGGGGATAGGTTACGAAAGAGGATAGGATAGGATAGAGAATAGGATATAGGATTGGATAGGATAGAGGATACGATAGGGGATTTGATCGGATACAGGATAGGATACGGTAGAGGATAGGATAGGATAGGATAGAGAATAGGATAGGATAGAGGATAGGATAGGATAGGATAGAGAATAGGATAGGATAGATGATATTATAGGATAGAGGACAGGATGGGATAGACGATAGGATATGATAGAGGATAGGATAGGATAGAGGATAGGATAGGATAGAGGATAGCATAGGATAGAGGATAGGATAGGATAGGATAGAGGATAGGATTGGATAGAGGATAGGATAGGATAGAGGATAGGATAGGATAGAGGATAGGATAGGATAGAGAATAGGATATAGGATTGGATAGGATAGAGAATAGGATACGATAGAGGATAGGATAGGATAGGATAGAGAATAGGATAGGATAGGATAGATGATATTATAGGATAGAGGACATTATAGGACAGAGGAAACTATATTATAGAGTATAGGATAGGATAGAGGATAGGATCGGATAGAGGATAGGATAGGGGATTGGATAGGATAGAGGATAGGATTCGATAGAGGACAGTATAGGATAGGATGGCGGAAAGGATAGGATAGAGTGTAGAATAGGACAGAGGATAAGATAGGATAGAGGATACGATAGGATATAGGATAGGATAGAGAATAGGATAGGATAGAGGATACGATAGGGGATTTGATCGGATACAGGATAGGATACGGTAGAGGATAGGATAGGATAGGATAGAGAATAGGATAGGATAGAGGATAGGATAGGATAGGATAGAGAATAGGATAGGATAGATGATATTATAGGATAGAGGACAGGATGGGATAGACGATAGGATATGATAGAGGATAGGATAGGATAGAGGATAGGATAGGATAGAGGATAGGATAGGATAGAGGATAGAGGATACGATAGGATAGAGGATAGGATAGAGAATAGGAAAGGATAGAGGAGACGATAGGGGATTGGATCGGATACAGGATAGGAAACGGTAGAGGATAGGATATTATAGGATAGAGAATAGGATAGGATAGATGATATTATAGGATAGAGGACAGGATGGGATAGAGGATAGGATAGAGGATTGGATAGGATAGAGGATACGATAGGATAGAGGATAGGATAGGATAGAGGATAGGATAGGAGAGAAGGATAGAATAGGATAGAGGATAGGATAGGATAGAGGATATAATAGGATAGAGGATAGGATAGGATAGACGATAGGATAGGATAGAGGATAGGATAGGATAGAGGATAGGATAGGATAGTGGATAGGATAGGATAGAGGATAGGATAGGATAGAGGATAGGATAGGATAGAGGATAGGATAGGATAGAGGATAGGATAGGATAGAGGATAGGATAGGATAGAGGATAGGATAGGATAGAGGATAGCATAGGATAGAGTATAGGACAGGAGACGATAGAGGATAGGATAGGATAGAGGATAGGATAGGATAGAGGATATGATAGGATAGAGGATAGGATAGGATAGAGGATAGGATAGGATAGAGGATAGAATAGGACAGAGGATAAGATAGGATAGAGGATAGGATAAGTTAGAGGATAGGATAGGATAGAGGATAGGATAGAGGATTGGATAGGATAGAGGATACGATAGGATAGAGGATAGGATAGGATAGAGGATAGGATAGGAGAGAAGGATAGAATAGGATAGAGGATAGGATAGGATAGAGGATAGGATAGGATAGAGGATAGCATAATAGAGAAGGATAGAATAGGATAGAGGATAGGATAGGATAGAGGATAGGATAGAGGATAGGATAGGTTAGAGGATAGGATAGGATAGAGGATAGGATAGGATAGAGGATAGGATAGGATAGAGGATAGGATAGGATTGAGGATAGGATAGGATAGGATAGATGATATTATAGGATAGAGGACATTATAGGACAGAGGAAACTATATTATAGAGTATAGGATAGGATAGAGGATAGGATCGGATAGAGGATAGGATAGGGGATTGGATAGGATAGAGGATAGGATTCGATAGAGGACAGTATAGGATAGGATGGCGGAAAGGATAGGATAGAGTGTAGAATAGGACAGAGGATAAGATAGGATAGAGGATACGATAGGATATAGGATAGGATAGAGAATAGGATAGGATAGATGATATTATAGGATAGAGGACAGGATGGGATAGACGATAGGATATGATAGAGGATAGGATAGGATAGAGGATAGGATAGGATAGAGGATAGGATAGGATAGAGGATAGAGGATACGATAGGATAGAGGATAGGATAGAGAATAGGAAAGGATAGAGGAGACGATAGGGGATTGGATCGGATACAGGATAGGAAACGGTAGAGGATAGGATATTATAGGATAGAGAATAGGATAGGATAGATGATATTATAGGATAGAGGACAGGATGGGATAGAGGATAGGATAGAGGATTGGATAGGATAGAGGATACGATAGGATAGAGGATAGGATAGGATAGAGGATAGGATAGGAGAGAAGGATAGAATAGGATAGAGGATAGGATAGGATAGAGGATATAATAGGATAGAGGATAGGATAGGATAGACGATAGGATAGGATAGAGGATAGGATAGGATAGAGGATAGGATAGGATAGTGGATAGGATAGGATAGAGGATAGGATAGGATAGAGGATAGGATAGGATAGAGGATAGGATAGGATAGAGGATAGGATAGGATAGAGGATAGGATAGGATAGAGGATAGGATAGGATAGAGGATAGCATAGGATAGAGTATAGGACAGGAGACGATAGAGGATAGGATAGGATAGAGGATAGGATAGGATAGAGGATATGATAGGATAGAGGATAGGATAGGATAGAGGATAGGATAGGATAGAGGATAGAATAGGACAGAGGATAAGATAGGATAGAGGATAGGATAAGTTAGAGGATAGGATAGGATAGAGGATAGGATAGAGGATTGGATAGGATAGAGGATACGATAGGATAGAGGATAGGATAGGATAGAGGATAGGATAGGAGAGAAGGATAGAATAGGATAGAGGATAGGATAGGATAGAGGATAGGATAGGATAGAGGATAGCATAATAGAGAAGGATAGAATAGGATAGAGGATAGGATAGGATAGAGGATAGGATAGAGGATAGGATAGGTTAGAGGATAGGATAGGATAGAGGATAGGATAGGATAGAGGATAGGATAGGATAGAGGATAGGATAGGATTGAGGATAGGATTGGTGAGAGGATAGGATAGGATAAAGGATAGGATAGGATAGACAATAGGATAGGAAAGAGGATAGGATAGGATAGAGAATGGGATAGGATAGAGGATAGGATAGGATAGAGGATAGGATAGAGGATATGATTCGATAGAGGACAGGATAGGATAGGATGGCGGAAAGGATAGGATAGAGTATAGAATAGGACAGAGGATAAGATAGGATAGAGGATAGGATAAGTTAGAGGATATGATAGGATAGAGGATAGGATACAGGATTGGATAGGATAGAGGATACGATAGGATAGAGGATAGGATAGGATAGAGGATAGGATAGGATAGAGGATAGGATAGGATAGGATAGAGGATAGGATACGATAGAGGATAGGATAGGATAGGGGATAGGATAGGATAGAGGATAGGATAGGATAAAGGTTTGGATAGGATAGAGGATAGGATAGGATAGAGGATAGGATAGGATAGAGGATAGGATAGGATAGAGGATAGGATAGGATAGAGGATAGGATAGGATAGAGGATAGGATAGGATAGAGGATAGGATAGGATAGAGGATAGGATAGGATAGAGGATAGGATAGGATAGGATAGAGGATAGGATACGATAGAGGATAGGATAGGATAGGGGATAGGATAGGATAGAGGATAGGATAGGATAAAGGTTTGGATAGGATAGAGGATAGGATAGGATAGAGGATAGGATAGGATAGAGGATACGAAATAGGATTGGATAGGATAGAGGATAGGATAGGAAAGAGGATAGGATAGGATAGAGAATGGGATAGGATAGAGGATAGGATAGGATAGAGGATAGGATAAGATAGAGGATAGGATAGGATAGAGGATAGGATAGGATAGAGGATAGGATAGGATAGAGGATAGGATAGGATAGAGGATAGGATAGGACAGAGGATAAGATAGGATAGAGGATAGGATAAGTTAGAGGATAGGATAGGATAGAGGATAGGATAGAGGATTGGATAGGATAGAGGATACGATAGGATAGAGGATAGGATAGGATAGAGGATAGGATAGGAGAGAAGGATAGAATAGGATAGAGGATAGGATAGTCTAGAGGATAGGATAATAGAGAAGGATAGAATAGGATAGAGGATAGGGTAGGATAGAGGATAGGATAGAGGATAGGATAGGTTAGAGGATAGGATAGGATAGAGGATAGGATAGGATAGAGGATAGGATAGGATAGAGGATAGGATAGGATAGGGGATAGGATAGGATAGAGGATAGGATAGGATAGAGGATAGGATAGGATAGAGGATAGGATAGGATAGAGGATAGGATAGGATAGAGGATAGGATAGGATAGAGGATAGGATAGGATAGGATAGAGGATAGGATAGGATAGAGGATAGGATAGAGGATAGGATAGGATAGGGGATAGAATAGGATAGAGGATAGGATAGGATAGAGGATAGGATAGAGGATAGGATAGGTTAGAGGATATTATAGGATAGAGGACATTATAGGACAGAGGAAACGATATTATAGAGGATAGGATAGGATAGAGGATAGGATCGGATAGAGGATAGGATAGGATAGAGGATAGGATAGAGGATAGGATTCGATAGAGGACAGGATTGGATAGGATGGCGGAAAGGATAGGATAGAGTATAGAATAGGACAGAGGATAAGATAGGATAGAGGATAGGATAAGTTAGAGGATATGATAGGATAGAGGATAGGATACAGGATTGGATAGGATAGAGGATACGATAGGATAGAGGATAGGATAGGATAGGGGATAGGATAATAGAGAAGGATAGAATAGGATAGAGGATAGGATAGGATAGAGGATAGGATAGAGGATAGGATAGAGGATAGGATAGAGGATAGGATAGGTTAGAGGATAGGATAGGATAGAGGATAGGATAGGATAGAGGATAGGATAGGATAGAGGATAGGATAGGATAGAGGATAGGATAGGATTGAGGATAGGATTGGTGAGAGGATAGGATAGGATAGACAATAGGATAGGAAAGAGGATAGGATAGGATAGAGAATGGGATAGGATAGAGGATAGGATAGGATAGAGGATAGGATAGGATAGCGGGTAGGATAGGATAGAGGATAGGATAGGATAGAGGATAGGATAGGATAGAGGGTAGGATAGGATAGAGGATAGGATAGGATAGAGGATAGGATAGGATAGAGGATAGGATAGGATAGAGGATAGGATAGGATAGAGGATAGGATAGGATAGACGATAGGATAGGATAGAGGATAGGATAGGATAGAGGATAGGATAGGATAGAGTATAGGACAGGAGACGATAGAGGATAGGATAGCATAGAGGATAGTAATAGGATAGAGGATATGATAGGATAGAGGATAGGATAGGATAGAGGATAGGATAGGATAGAGGATAGGATAGGATAGAGGATAGGATAGGATAGAGGATAGGATAGGATCGAGGATAGGATAGAGGATATGATAGGATAGAGGATAGGATAGGATAGAGGATAGGATAGGATAGAGGATAGGATAGGATAGAGGATAGGATAGAGGATAGGATTCGATAGAGGACAGGATAGGATAGGATGGCGGAAAGGATAGGATAGAGTATAGAATAGGACAGAGGATAAGATAGGATAGAGGATAGGATAGGATAGAGGATAGGATAGGATAGAGGATAGGATAGGATAGAGGATAGGATAGGATAGAGGATAGAATAGGATAGAGGATAGGATAGGATAGAGGATAGGATAGGATAGAGGATAGGATAATAGAGAAGGATAGAATAGGATAGAGGATAGGATAGGATAGAGGATAGGATAGAGGATAGGATAGGTTAGAGGATAGGATAGGATGGAGGATAGGATAGGATAGAGGATAGGATAGGATAGAGGATAGGATAGGATAGAGGATAGGATAGGATTGAGGATAGGATTGGTGAGAGGATAGGATAGGATAAAGGATAGGATAGGATAGACAATAGGATAGGAAAGAGGATAGGATAGGATAGAGGATAGGATAGGATAGAGGATAGGATAGGATAGAGGATAGGATAGGATAGAGGATAGGATAGGATAGAGGATAGGATAGGATAGAGGATAGGATAGGATAGAGGATAGGATAGGATAGAGGATAGGATAGGATAGTGGATAGGATAGGATAGAGGATTGGATAGGATAGAGGATAGGATAGGATAGAGGATAGGATAGGATAGAGGATAGGATAGGATAGAGGATAGGATAGGATAGAGGATAGGATAGGATAGAGTATAGGACAGGAGACGATAGAGGATAGGATAGGATAGAGGATCGGATAGGATAGAGGATATGATAGGATAGAGGATAGGATAGGATAGAGGATAGGATAGGATAGAGGATAGGATAGGACAGAGGATAGGATAGGATAGAGGATAGGATAGAGGATAGGATTCGATAGAGGACAGGATAGGATAGGATGGCGGAAAGGATAGGATAGAGTATAGAATAGGACAGAGGATAAGATAGGATAGAGGATAGGATAAGTTAGAGGATAGGATAGGATAGAGGATAGGATAGAGGATTGGATAGGATAGAGGATACGATAGGATAGAGGATAGGATAGGATAGAGGATAGGATAGGAGAGAAGGATAGAATAGGATAGAGGATAGGATAGGATAGAGGATAGGATAGGATAGAGGATAGGATAATAGAGAAGGATAGAATAGGATAGAGGATAGGATAGGATAGAGGATAGGATAGAGGATAGGATAGGTTAGAGGATAGGATAGGATAGAGGATAGGATAGGATAGAGGATAGGATAGGATAGAAGATAGGATAGGATAGAGGATAGGATAGGATAGAGGATAGGATAGGATAGAGGATAGGATAGGATAGAGGATAGGATAGAGAATAGGATAGGATAGAGGAGACGATAGGGGATTGGATCGGATACAGGATAGGATACGGTAGAGGATAGGATAGGATAGGATAGAGAATAGGATAGGATAGAGAATAGGATAGGATAGATGATATTATAGGATAGAGGACAGGATAGGATAGAGGATTGGATAGGATAGAGGATACGATAGGATAGAGGATAGGATAGAGAATAGGATAGGATAGAGGAGACGATAGGGGATTGGATCGGATACAGGATAGGCTACGGTAGAGGATAGGATAGGATAGGATAGAGAATAGGATAGGATAGATGATATTATAGGATAGAGGACAGGATGGGATAGAGGATAGGATAGGATAGAGGATAGGATAGGATAGAGGATAGGATAGTGGATAGGATTCGATAGAGGACAGGATAGGATAGGATGGCGGAAAGGATAGTATAGAGTATAGAATAGGACAGAGGATAAGATAGGATAGAGGATAGGATAAGTTAGAGAATAGGATAGGATAGAGGATAGGATAGAGGATTGGATAGGATAGAGGATACGATAGGATAGAGGATAGGATAGGATAGAGGATAGGATAGGAGAGAAGGATAGAATAGGATAGAGGATAGGATAGGATAGAGGATAGGATAGGATAGAGGATAGGATAGGATAGAGGATAGGATAATAGAGAAGGATAGAATAGGATAGAGGATAGGATAGGATAGAGGATAGGATAGAGGATAGGATAAGTTAGAGGATAGGATAGGATAGAGGATAGGATAATGGATTGGATAGGATAGAGGATACGATAGGATAGAGGATAGGATAGGATAGAGGATAGGATAGGGGAGAAGGATAGAATAGGATAGAGGATAGGATAGGATAGAGGATAGGATATGATAGAGGATAGGATAATAGAGAAGGATAGAATAGGATAGAGGATAGGATAGGATAGAGGATAGGATAGAGGATAGGATAGGTTAGAGGATAGGATAGGATAGAGGATAGGATAGGATAGAGGATATGATATAATAGAGGATAGGATAGGATAGACGATAGGATATGATAGACGATAGGATAGGATAGATGATAGGATAGGATAGAGGATAGGATAGGATAGAGGATAGGATGGGATAAAGGATACGATATTATAGAGGATAGGATAGGATAGGATAGAGGATATGATCGGATAGAGGATAGGATAGGTTTGAGGATATTATACGATAGAATATAATAGAGGATACGATATTATAGAGGATACAATACGGTAGAGGATAGGATAGGGAATTCTATAGGATAGAGGATAGGATCGGATAGAGGATAGGATAGGGGATTGGATAGAATAGAGGATAGGATCGGATATAGGATAGGATAGGATAGAGGATAGGATAGGATAGAGGATAGAATAGGATAGAGGATAGGATAGGATAGAGGATAGGATAGGATAGAGGATAGGATAATAGAGAAGGATAGAATAGGATAGAGGATAGGATAGGATAGAGGATAGGATAGAGGATAGGATAGGTTAGAGGATAGGATAGGATAGAGGATAGGATAGGATAGAGGATAGGATAGGATAGAGGATAGGATAGGATAGAGGATAGGATAGGATTGAGGATAGGATTAGTGAGAGGATAGGATAGGATAAAGGATAGGATAGGATAGACAATAGGATAGGAAAGAGGATAGGATAGGATACAGGATAGGATAGGATAGAGGATAGGATAGGATAGAGGATAGGATAGGATAGAGGATAGGATAGGATAGAGGATAGGATAGGATAGAGGATAGGATAGGATAGAGGATAGGATAGGATAGAGGATAGGATAGGATAGAGGATAGGATAGGATAGAGGATAGGATAGGATAGAGGATAGGATAGGATAGAGGATAGGATAGGATAGTGGATAGGATAGGATAGAGGATTGGATAGGATAGAGGATAGGATAGGATAGAGGATAGGATAGGATAGAGGATAGGATAGGATAGAGGATAGGATAGGATAGAGGATAGGATAGGATAGAGGATAGGATAGGATAGAGGATAGGACAGGATACGATAGAGGATAGGATAGGATAGAGGATAGGATAGGATAGAGGATATGATAGGATAGAGGATAGGATAGGATAGAGGATAGGATAGGATAGAGGATAGGATAGGATAGAGAATAGGATAGGATAGAGGATAGGATAGAGGATAGGATTCGATAGAGGACAGGATAGGATAGGATGGCGGAAAGGATAGGATAGAGTATAGAATAGGACAGAGGATAAGATAGGATAGAGGATAGGATAAGTTAGAGGATAGGATAGGATAGAGGATAGGATAGAGGATACGATAGGATAGAGGATAGGATAGGATAGAGGGTAGGATAGGAGAGAAGGATAGAATAGGATAGAGGATAGGATAGGATAGAGGATAGGATAGGATAGAGGATAGGATAATAGAGAAGGATAGAATAGGATAGAGGATAGGATAGAGGATAGGATAGGTTAGAGGATAGGATAGGATAGAGGATAGGATAGGATAGAGGATAGGATAGGATAGAAGATAGGATAGGATAGAGGATAGGATAGGATAGAGGATAGGATAGGATAGAAGATAGGATAGGATAGAGGATAGGATAGGATAGAGGATAGGATAGGATAGAGGATAGGATAGGATAGAGGATAGGATAGAGAATAGGATAGGATAGAGGAGACGATAGGGGATTGGATCGGATACAGGATAGGATACGGTAGAGGATAGGATAGGATAGGATAGAGAATAGGATAGGATAGATGATATTATAGGATAGAGGACAGGATAGGATAGAGGATTGGATAGGATAGAGGATACGATAGGATAGAGGATAGGATAGAGAATAGGATAGGATAGAGGAGACGATAGGGGATTGGATCGGATACAGGATAGGATACGGTAGAGGATAGGATAGGATAGGATAGAGAATAGGATAGGATAGATGATATTATAGGATAGAGGACAGGATAGGATAGAGGATTGGATAGGATAGAGGATACGATAGGATAGAGGATAGGATAGAGAATAGGATAGGATAGAGGAGACGATAGGGGATTGGATCGGATACAGGATAGGCTACGGTAGAGGATAGGATAGGATAGGATAGAGAATAGGATAGGATAGATGATATTATAGGATAGAGGACAGGATGGGATAGAGGATAGGATAGGATAGAGGATAGGATAGGATAGAGGATAGGATAGAGGATAGGATTCGATAGAGGATAGGATAGGATAGGATGGCGGAAAGGATAGTATAGAGTATAGAATAGGACAGGGGATAAGATAGGATAGAGGATAGGATAAGTTAGAGAATAGGATAGGATAGAGGATAGGATAGAGGATTGGATAGGATAGAGGATACGATAGGATAGAGGATAGGATAGGATAGAGGATAGGATAGGAGAGAAGGATAGAATAGGATAGAGGATAGGATAGGATAGAGGATAGGATAGGATAGAGGATAGGATAATAGAGAAGGATAGAATAGGATAGAGGATAGGATAGGATAGAGGATAGGATAGAGGATAGGATAAGTTAGAGGATAGGATAGGATAGAGGATAGGATAGAGGATTGGATAGGATAGAGGATACGATAGGATAGAGGATAGGATAGGATAGAGGATAGGATAGGAGAGAAGGATAGAATAGGATAGAGGATAGGATAGGATAGAGGATAGGATAGGATAGAGGATAGGATAATAGAGAAGGATAGAATAGGATAGAGGATAGGATAGGATAGAGGATAGGATAGAGGATAGGATAGGTTAGAGGATAGGATAGGATAGAGGATAGGATAGGATAGAGGATATGATATAATAGAGGATAGGATAGGATAGACGATAGGATATGATAGACGATAGGATAGGATAGAGGATAGGATAGGATAGAGGATAGGATAGGATAGAGGATAGGATAGGATAGAGGATAGGATGGGATAAAGGATACGATATTATAGAGGATAGGATAGGATAGGATAGAGGATATGATCGGATAGAGGATAGGATAGGTTTGAGGATATTATACGATAGAATATAATAGAGGATACGATATTATAGAGGATACAATACGGTAGAGGATAGGATAGGGAATTCTATAGGATAGAGGATAGGATAGGATAGAGGATAGGATAGGATAGGACAGAGGATACGATATTATAGAGGCTAGGATAGCATAGCGGAAAGGGTAGGATAGAGGATAGGATCGGGGATTGGATAGGATAGGGGATTGGATAGTATAGAGGACAGGAGACGATAGAGGATAGGATAGGATAGAGGATAGAATAGGATAGAGGATAGGATAGGATAGGGGATAGGATACGAAAGAGGATAGGATAGGATAGAGAATAGGATATAGGATTGGATAGGATAGAGGATAGGATACGATAGAGGATAGGATACGATAGAGGATAGGATAGGATAGGATAGAGAATAGGATAGGATAGATGATATTATAGGATAGAGGACATTATAGGACAGAGGAAACTATATTATAGAGTATAGGATAGGATAGAGGATAGGATCGGATAGAGGATAGGATAGGGGATTGGATAGGATAGAGGATAGGATTAGATAGAGGACAGTATAGGATAGGATGGCGGAAAGGATAGGATAGAGTGTAGAATAGGACAGAGGATAAGATAGGATAGAGGATACGATAGGATATAGGATAGGATAGAGAATAGGATAGGATAGAGGATACGATAGGGGATTTGATCGGATACAGGATAGGATACGGTAGCGGATAGGATAGGATAGGATAGAGAATAGGATACGATAGCGGATAGGATAGGATAGGATAGAGAATAGGATAGGATAGATGATATTATAGGATAGAGGACAGGATGGGATAGACGATAGGATATGATAGAGGATAGGATAGGATAGAGGATAGGATAGGATAGAGGATAGCATAGGATAGAGGATAGGATAGGATAGGATAGAGGATAGAATTGGATAGAGGATAGGATAGGATAGAGGATAGGATAGGATAGAGGATAGGATAGGATAGGGGATAGGATACGAAAGAGGATAGGATAGGATAGAGAATAGGATATAGGATTGGATAGGATAGAGGATAGGATAGGATAGAGGATAGGATAGGATAGAGGATAGGATAGGATAGAGGATAGGATAGGATAGAGGATAGAGGATACGATAGGATAGAGGATAGGATAGAGAATAGGAAAGGATAGAGGAGACGATAGGGGATTGGATCGGATACAGGATAGGATACGGTAGAGGATAGGATATTATAGGATAGAGAATAGGATAGGATAGATGATATTATAGGATAGAGGACAGGCTGGGATAGAGGATAGGATAGAGGATTGGATAGGATAGAGGATACGATAGGATAGAGGATAGGATAGGATAGAGGATAGGATAGGAGAGAAGGATAGAATAGGATAGAGGATAGGATAGGATAGAGGATAGGATAGGATAGAGGATAAGATAGGATAGAGGATAGGATAAGTTAGAGAATAGGATAGGATAGAGGATAGGATAGAGGATTGGATAGGATAGAGGATACGATAGGATAGAGGATAGGATAGGATAGAGGATAGGATAGGAGAGAAGGATAGAATAGGATAGAGGATAGGATAGGATAGAGGATAGGATAGGATAGAGGATAGGATAGGATAGAGGATAGGATAGGATAGAGGATAGGATTCGATAGAGGACAGGATAGGATAGGATGGCGGAAAGGATAGTATAGAGTATAGAATAGGACAGAGGATAAGATAGGATAGAGGATAGGATAAGTTAGAGAATAGGATAGGATAGAGGGTAGGATAGAGGATTGGATAGGATAGAGGATACGATAGGATAGAGGATAGGATAGGATAGAGGATAGGATAGGAGAGAAGGATAGAATAGGATAGAGGATAGGATAGGATAGAGGATAGGATAGGATAGAGGATAGGATAATAGAGAAGGATAGAATAGGATAGAGGATAGGATAGGATAGAGGATAGGATAGAGGATAGGATAAGTTAGAGGATAGGATAGGATAGAGGATAGGATAATGGATTGGATAGGATAGAGGATACGATAGGATAGAGGATAGGATAGGATAGAGGATAGGATAGGGGAGAAGGATAGAATAGGATAGAGGATAGGATAGGATAGAGGATAGGATAATAGAGAAGGATAGAATAGGATAGAGGATAGGATAGGATAGAGGATAGGATAGAGGATAGGATAGGTTAGAGGATAGGATAGGATAGAGGATAGGATAGGATAGAGGATATGATATAATAGAGGATAGGATAGGATAGACGATAGGATATGATAGACGATAGGATAGGATAGAGGATAGGATAGGATAGAGGATAGGATAGGATAGAGGATAGGATAGGATAGAGGATAGGATGGGATAAAGGATACGATATTATAGAGGATAGGATAGGATAGGATAGAGGATATGATCGGATAGAGGATAGGATAGGTTTGAGGATATTATACGATAGAATATAATAGAGGATACGATATTATAGAGGATACAATACGGTAGAGGATAGGATAGGGAATTCTATAGGATAGAGGATAGGATCGGATAGAGGATAGGATAGGGGATTGGATAGAATAGAGGATAGGATCGGATATAGGATAGGATAGGATAGAGGATAGGATAGGATAGAGGATAGAATAGGATAGAGGATAGGATAGGATAGAGCATAGGATAGGATAGAGGATAGGATAATAGAGAAGGATAGAATAGGATAGAGGATAGGATAGGATAGAGGATAGGATAGAGGATAGGATAGGTTAGAGGATAGGATAGGATAGAGGATAGGATAGGATAGAGGATAGGATAGGATAGAGGATAGGATAGGATAGAGGATAGGATAGGATTGAGGATAGGATTAGTGAGAGGATAGGATAGGATAAAGGATAGGATAGGATAGACAATAGGATAGGAAAGAGGATAGGATAGGATACAGGATAGGATAGGATACAGGATAGGATAGGATAGAGGATAGGATAGGATAGAGGATAGGATAGGATAGAGGATAGGATCTGATAGAGGATAGGATAGGATAGAGGATAGGATAGGATAGAGGATAGGATAGGATAGAGGATAGGATAGGATAGAGGATAGGATAGGATAGAGGATAGGATAGGATAGAGGATAGGATAGGATAGTGGATAGGATAGGATAGAGGATTGGATAGGATAGAGGATAGGATAGGATAGAGGATAGGATAGGATAGAGGATAGGATAGGATAGAGGATAGGATAGGATAGAGGATAGGATAGGATAGAGGATAGGATAGGATAGAGTATAGGACAGGAGACGATAGAGGATAGGATAGGATAGAGGATAGGATAGGATAGAGGATATGATAGGATAGAGGATAGGATAGGATAGAGGATAGGATAGGATAGAGGATAGGATAGGATAGAGAATAGGATAGGATAGAGGATAGGATAGAGGATAGGATTCGATAGAGGACAGGATAGGATAGGATGGCGGAAAGGATAGGATAGAGTATAGAATAGGACAGAGGATAAGATAGGATAGAGGATAGGATAGAGAATAGGATAGGATAGAGGAGACGATAGGGGATTGGATCGGATACAGGATAGGATACGGTAGAGGATAGGATAGGATAGGATAGAGGATAGGATAATAGAGAAGGATAGAATAGGATAGAGGATAGGATAGGATAGAGGATAGGATAGAGGATAGGATAGGTTAGAGGATAGGATAGGATAGAGGATAGGATAGGATAGAGGATAGGATAGGATAGAAGATAGGATAGGATAGAGGATAGGATAGGATAGAGGATAGGATAGGATAGAAGATAGGATAGGATAGAGGATAGGATAGGATAGAGGATAGGATAGGATAGAGGATAGGATAGGATAGAGGATAGGATAGAGAATAGGATAGGATAGAGGAGACGATAGGGGATTGGATCGGATACAGGATAGGATACGGTAGAGGATAGGATAGGATAGGATAGAGAATAGGATAGGATAGATGATATTATAGGATAGAGGACAGGATAGGATAGAGGATTGGATAGGATAGAGGATACGATAGGATAGAGGATAGGATAGAGAATAGGATAGGATAGAGGAGACGATAGGGGATTGGATCGGATACAGGATAGGCTACGGTAGAGGATAGGATAGGATAGGATAGAGAATAGGATAGGATAGATGATATTATAGGATAGAGGACAGGATGGGATAGAGGATAGGATAGGATAGAGGATAGGATAGGATAGAGGATAGGATAGAGGATAGGATTCGATAGAGGACAGGATAGGATAGGATGGCGGAAAGGATAGTATAGAGTATAGAATAGGACAGAGGATAAGATAGGATAGAGGATAGGATAAGTTAGAGAATAGGATAGGATAGAGGATAGGATAGAGGATTGGATAGGATAGAGGATACGATAGGATAGAGGATAGGATAGGATAGAGGATAGGATAGGAGAGAAGGATAGAATAGGATAGAGGATAGGATAGGATAGAGGATAGGATAGGATAGAGGATAGGATAATAGAGAAGGATAGAATAGGATAGAGGATAGGATAGGATAGAGGATAGGATAGAGGATAGGATAAGTTAGAGGATAGGATAGGATAGAGGATAGGATAGAGGATTGGATAGGATAGAGGATACGATAGGATAGAGGATAGGATAGGATAGAGGATAGGATAGGAGAGAAGGATAGAATAGGATAGAGGATAGGATAGGATAGAGGATAGGATAGGATAGAGGATAGGATAATAGAGAAGGATAGAATAGGATAGAGGATAGGATAGGATAGAGGATAGGATAGAGGATAGGATAGGTTAGAGGATAGGATAGGATAGAGGACAGGATAGGATAGAGGATATGATATAATAGAGGATAGGATAGGATAGACGATAGGATATGATAGACGATAGGATAGGATAGAGGATAGGATAGGATAGAGGATAGGATAGGATAGAGGATAGGATGGGATAAAGGATACGATATTATAGAGGATAGGATAGGATAGGATAGAGGATATGATCGGATAGAGGATAGGATAGGTTTGAGGATATTATACGATAGAATATAATAGAGGATACGATATTATAGAGGATACAATACGGTAGAGGATAGGATAGGGAATTCTATAGGATAGAGGATAGGATCAGATAGAGGATAGGATAGGGGATTGGATAGAATAGAGGATAGGATCGGATATAGGATAGGATAGGATAGAGGATAGGATAGGATAGAGGATAGGAAATAGGATTGAATAGGATAGAGGATAGGATATAATACAGGATATTATAGGATAGTCGATAGGATAGGATTGAGGATAGGACGGGATAGAGGAGAGGATAGAGAATAGGATAGGATAGAGGATAGGATAGGATAGGACAGAGGATACGATATTATAGAGGATAGGATAGCATAGCGGAAAGGGTAGGATAGAGGATAGGATCGGGGATTGGATAGGATAGGGGATTGGATAGTATAGAGGACAGGAGACGATAGAGGATAGGATAGGATAGAGGATAGAATAGGATAGAGGATAGGATAGGATAGGGGATAGGATACGAAAGAGGATAGGATAGGATAGAGAATAGGATATAGGATTGGATAGGATAGAGGATAGGATACGATAGAGGATAGGATAGGATAGGATAGAGAATAGGATAGAATAGATGATATTATAGGATAGAGGACATTATAGGACAGATGAAACTATATTATAGAGTATAGGATAGGATAGAGGATAGGATCGGATAGAGGATAGGATAGGGGATTGGATAGGATAGAGGATAGGATTAGATAGAGGACAGTATAGGATAGGATGGCGGAAAGGATAGCATAGAGTGTAGAATAGGACAGAGGATAAGATAGGATAGAGGATACGATAGGATATAGGATAGGATAGAGAATAGGATAGGATAGAGGATACGATAGGGGATTTGATCGGATACAGGATAGGATACGGTAGCGGATAGGATAGGATAGGATAGAGAATAGGATAGGATAGAGGATAGGATAGGATAGGATAGAGAATAGGATAGGATAGATGATATTATAGGATAGAGGACAGGATGGGATAGACGATAGGATATGATAGAGGATAGGATAGGATAGAGGATAGGATAGGATAGAGGATAGCATAGGATAGAGGATAGGATAGGATAGGATAGAGGATAGAATTGGATAGAGGATAGGATAGGATAGAGGATAGGATAGGATAGAGGATAGGATAGGATAGGGGATAGGATACGAAAGAGGATAGGATAGGATAGAGAATAGGATATAGGATTGGATAGGATAGAGGATAGGATAGGATAGAGGATAGGATAGGATAGAGGATAGGATAGGATAGAGGATAGGATAGGATAGAGGATAGGATAGGATAGAGGATAGAGGATACGATAGGATAGAGGATAGGATAGAGAATAGGAAAGGATAGAGGAGACGATAGGGGATTGGATCGGATACAGGATAGGATACGGTAGAGGATAGGATATTATAGGATAGAGAATAGGATAGGATAGATGATATTATAGGATAGAGGACAGGATGGGATAGAGGATAGGATAGAGGATTGGATAGGATAGAGGATACGATAGGATAGAGGATAGGATAGGATAGAGGATAGGATAGGAGAGAAGGATAGAATAGGATAGAGGATAGGATAGGATAGAGGATAGGATAGGATAGAGGATAGGATAATAGAGAAGGATAGAATAGGATAGAGGATAGGATAGGATAGAGGATAGGATAGAGGATAGGATAGGTTAGAGGATAGGATAGGATAGAGGATAGGATAGGATAGAGGATAGGATAGAGGATAGGATAGGTTAGAGGATAGGATAGGATAGAGGATAGGATAGGATAGAGGATAGGATAGGATAGAGGATAGGATAGGATAGAGGATAGGATAGGATTGAGGATAGGATTGGTGAGAGGATAGGATAGGATAAAGGATAGGATAGGATAGACAATAGGATAGGAAAGAGGATAGGATAGGATAGAGAATGGGATAGGATAGAGGATAGGATAGGATAGAGGATAGGATAGGATAGCGGGTAGGATAGGATAGAGGATAGGATAGGATAGGATAGGATAGAGGATAGGATAGGATAGAGGATAGGATAGGATAGGATAGAGGATAGGATAGGATACATGATAGGATAGGATAGTGGATAGGATAGGATAGAGGATAGGATAGGATAGAGGATAGGATAGGATAGAGGATAGGATAGGATAGACGATAGGATAGGATAGAGGATAGGATAGGATAGAGGATAGGATAGGATAGTGGATAGGATAGGATAGAGGATAGGATAGGATAGAGGATAGGATAGGATAGAGGATAGGATAGGATAGAGGATAGGATAGGATAGAGGATAGGATAGGATAGAGGATAGGATAGGATAGAGGATAGCATAGGATAGAGTATAGGACAGGAGACGATAGAGGATAGGATAGGAAAGAGGATAGGATAGGATAGAGGATATGATAGGATAGAGGATAGGATAGGATAGAGGATAGGATAGGATAGAGGATACAATAGGACAGAGGATAAGATAGGATAGAGGATAGGATAAGTTAGAGGATAGGATAGGATAGAGGATAGGATAGAGGATTGGATAGGATAGAGGATACGATAGGATAGAGGATAGGATAGGATAGAGGATAGGATAGGAGAGAAGGATAGAATAGGATAGAGGATAGGATAGGATAGAGGATCGGATAGGATAGAGGATAGGATAATAGAGAAGGATAGAATAGGATAGAGGATAGGATAGAGGATAGGATAGGTTAGAGGATAGGATAGGATAGAGGATAGGATAGGATAGAAGATAGGATAGGATAGAGGATAGGATAGGATAGGGGATAGGATAGGATAGAAGATAGGATAGGATAGAGGATAGGATAGAGGATAGGATAGGATAGAGGATTGGATAGGATAGAGAATAGGATAGGATAGAGGATAGGATAGAGGATAGGATTCGATAGAGGACAGGATAGGATAGGATGGCGGAAAGGATAGGATAGAGTATAGAATAGGACAGAGGATAAGATAGGATAGAGGATAGGATAAGTTAGAGGATAGGATAGGATAGAGGATAGGATAGAGGATTGGATAGGATAGAGGATACGATAGGATAGAGGATAGGATAGGATAGAGGGTAGGATAGGAGAGAAGGATAGAATAGGATAGAGGATAGCATAGGATAGAGGATAGGATAGGATAGAGGATAGGATAATAGAGAAGGATAGAATAGGATAGAGGATAGGATAGGATAGAGGATAGGATAGAGGATAGGATAGGTTAGAGGATAGGATAGGATAGAGGATAGGATAGGATAGAGGATAGGATAGGATAGAGGATAGGATAGGATAGAGGATAGGATAGGATAGAAGATAGGATAGGATAGAGGATAGGATAGGATAGAGGATAGGATAGGATAGAGGATAGGATAGGATAGAGGATAGGATAGAGAATAGGATAGGATAGAGGAGACGATAGGGGATTGGATCGGATACAGGATAGGATACGGTAGAGGATAGGATAGGATAGGATAGAGAATAGGATAGGATAGATGATATTATAGGATAGAGGACAGGATAGGATAGAGGATTGGATAGGATAGAGGATACGATAGGATAGAGGATAGGATAGAGAATAGGATAGGATAGAGGAGACGATAGGGGATTGGATCGGATACAGGATAGGCTACGGTAGAGGATAGGATAGGATAGGATAGAGAATAGGATAGGATAGATGATATTATAGGATAGAGGACAGGATGGGATAGAGGATAGGATAGGATAGAGGATAGGATAGGATAGAGGATAGGATAGAGAATAGGATAGGATAGAGGAGACGATAGGGGATTGGATCGGATACAGGATAGGCTACGGTAGAGGATAGGATAGGATAGGATAGAGAATAGGATAGGATAGATGATATTATAGGATAGAGGACAGGATGGGATAGAGGATAGGATAGGATAGAGGATAGGATAGGATAGAGGATAGGATAGAGGATAGGATTCGATAGAGGACAGGATAGGATAGGATGGCGGAAAGGATAGTATAGAGTATAGAATAGGACAGAGGATAAGATAGGATAGAGGATAGGATAAGTTAGAGAATAGGATAGGATAGAGGATAGGATAGAGGATTGGATAGGATAGAGGATACGATAGGATAGAGGATAGGATAGGATAGAGGATAGGATAGGAGAGAAGGATAGAATAGGATAGAGGATAGGATAGGATAGAGGATAGGATAGGATAGAGGATAGGATAGGATAGAGGATAGGATAATAGAGAAGGATAGAATAGGATAGAGGATAGGATAGGATAGAGGATAGGATAGAGGATAGGATAAGTTAGAGGATAGGATAGGATAGAGGATAGGATAATGGATTGGATAGGATAGAGGATACGATAGGATAGAGGATAGGATAGGATAGAGGATAGGATAGGGGAGAAGGATAGAATAGGATAGAGGATAGGATAGGATAGAGGATAGGATAGGATAGAGGATAGGATAATAGAGAAGGATAGAATAGGATAGAGGATAGGATAGGATAGAGGATAGGATAGAGGATAGGATAGGTTAGAGGATAGGATAGGATAGAGGATAGGATAGGATAGAGGATATGATATAATAGAGGATAGGATAGGATAGACGATAGGATATGATAGACGATAGGATAGGATAGATGATAGGATAGGATAGAGGATAGGATAGGATAGAGGATATGATCGGATAGAGGATAGGATAGGTTTGAGGATATTATACGATAGAATATAATAGAGGATACGATATTATAGAGGATACAATACGGTAGAGGATAGGATAGGGAATTCTATAGGATAGAGGATAGTATCGGATAGAGGATAGGATAGGGGATTGGATAGAATAGAGGATAGGATCGGATATAGGATAGGATAGGATAGAGGATAGGATAGGATAGAGGATAGAATAGGATAGAGGATAGGATAGGATAGAGGATAGGATAGGATAGAGGATAGGATAATAGAGAAGGATAGAATAGGATAGAGGATAGGATAGGATAGAGGATAGGATAGAGGATAGGATAGGTTAGAGGATAGGATAGGATAGAGGATAGGATAGGATAGAGGATAGGATAGGATAGAGGATAGGATAGGATAGAGGATAGGATAGGTTTGAGGATAGGATTAGTGAGAGGATAGGATAGGATAAAGGATAGGATAGGATAGACAATAGGATAGGAAAGAGGATAGGATAGGATACAGGATAGGATAGGATAGAGGATAGGATAGGATAGAGGATAGGATAGGATAGAGGATAGGATAGGATAGAGGATAGGATAGGATAGGATGGCGGAAAGGATAGTATAGAGTATAGAATAGGACAGAGGATAAGATAGGATAGAGGATAGGATAAGTTAGAGAATAGGATAGGATAGAGGATAGGATAGAGGATTGGATAGGATAGAGGATACGATAGGATAGAGGATAGGATAGGATAGAGGATAGGATAGGAGAGAAGGATAGAATAGGATAGAGGATAGGATAGGATAGAGGATAGGATAGGATAGAGGATAGGATAGGATAGAGGATAGGATAGGATAGAGGATAGGATAATAGAGAAGGATAGAATAGGATAGAGGATAGGATAGGATAGAGGATAGGATAGAGGATAGGATAGGTTAGGGGATAGGATAGGATAGAGGATAGGATAGGATAGAGGATATGATATAATAGAGGATAGGATAGGATAGACGATAGGATATGATAGACGATAGGATAGGATAGATGATAGGATAGGATAGAGGATAGGATAGGATAGAGGATATGATCGGATAGAGGATAGGATAGGTTTGAGGATATTATACGATAGAATATAATAGAGGATACGATATTATAGAGGATACAATACGGTAGAGGATAGGATAGGGAATTCTATAGGATAGAGGATAGTATCGGATAGAGGATAGGATAGGGGATTGGATAGAATAGAGGATAGGATCGGATATAGGATAGGATAGGATAGAGGATAGGATAGGATAGAGGATAGAATAGGATAGAGGATAGGATAGGATAGAGGATAGGATAGGATAGAGGATAGGATAATAGAGAAGGATAGAATAGGATAGAGGATAGGATAGGATAGAGGATAGGATAGAGGATAGGATAGGTTAGAGGATAGGATAGGATAGAGGATAGGATAGGATAGAGGATAGGATAGGATAGAGGATAGGATAGGATAGAGGATAGGATAGGTTTGAGGATAGGATTAGTGAGAGGATAGGATAGGATAAAGGATAGGATAGGATAGACAATAGGATAGGAAAGAGGATAGGATAGGATACAGGATAGGATAGGATAGAGGATAGGATAGGATAGAGGATAGGATAGGATAGAGGATAGGATAGGATAGAGGATAGGATAGGATAGAGGATAGGATAGGATAGAGGACAGGATAGGATAGAGGATAGGATAGGATAGAGGATAGGATAGGATAGAGGATAGGATAGGATAGTGGATAGGATAGGATAGAGGATTGGATAGGATAGAGGATAGGATAGGATAGAGGATAGGATAGGATAGAGGATAGGATAGGATAGAGGATAGGATAGGATAGAGGATAGCATAGGATAGAGTATAGGACAGGAGACGATAGAGGATAGGATAGGATAGAGGATAGGATAGGATAGAGGATATGATAGGATAGAGGATAGGATAGGATAGAGGATAGGATAGGATAGAGGATACAATAGGACAGAGGATAAGATAGGATAGAGGATAGGATAAGTTAGAGGATAGGATAGGATAGAGGATAGGATAGAGGATTGGATAGGATAGAGGATACGATAGGATAGAGGATAGGATAGGATAGAGGATAGGATAGGAGAGAAGGATAGAATAGGATAGAGGATAGGATAGGATAGAGGATAGGATAGGATAGAGGATAGGATAATAGAGAAGGATAGAATAGGATAGAGGATAGGATAGAGGATAGGATAGGTTAGAGGATAGGATAGGATAGAGGATAGGATAGGATAGAGGATAGGATAGGATAGAGGATAGGATAGGATTGAGGATAGGATTGCTGAGAGGATAGGATAGGATAAAGGTTAGGATAGGATAGACAATAGGATAGGAAAGAGGATAGGATAGGATAGAGAATGGGATAGGATAGAGGATAGGATAGGATAGAGGATAGGATAGAGGATAGGATAGGATAGAGGATAGGATAGGATAGAGGATAGGATAGGATAGAGGATAGGATAGAGAATAGGATAGGATAGAGGAGACGATAGGGGATTGGATCGGATACAGGATAGGCTACGGTAGAGGATAGGATAGGATAGGATAGAGAATAGGATAGGATAGATGATATTATAGGATAGAGGACAGGATGGGATAGAGGATAGGATAGGATAGAGGATAGGATAGGATTGAGGATAGGATAGGATAAAGGATAGGATAGGATAGACAATAGGATAGGAAAGAGGATAGGATAGGATAGAGAATGGGATAGGATAGAGGATAGGATAGGATAGGATAGAGAATAGGATAGGATAGATGATATTATAGGAGAGAGGATAGGATAGGATAGAAGATACGATATTATAGAGGATAGGATAGGTTAGAGGATAGCATAGGATAGAGGATAGGATAGGATAGAGGATAGGATAGGATAGAGGATAGGATAGGATTGAGGATAGGATTGGTGAGAGGATAGGATAGGATAAAGGATAGGATAGGATAGACAATAGGATAGGAAAGAGGATAGGATAGGATAGAGAATGGGATAGGATAGAGGATAGGATAGGATAGGATAGACAATAGGATAGGATAGATGATATTATAGGAGAGAGGATAGGATAGGATAGAAGATACGATATTATAGAGGATAGGATAGGATAGAGTATAGGATACGATAGATGATATGATAGATGATATTATAGGAAAGAGGGTAGGATAGGATAGAGGATACGATATTATAGACGATAGGATAGGATAGAGTATAGGATAGGATAGAGGATAGGATAGGATATTGGATGGGATAAGATAGGATAGAGGATAGGATATAGGATTGGATAGGATAGAGGATAGGATAGGGTAGAGGATAGGATAGGATAGAGGATAGGATAGGATAGAGGATAGGATAGGATAGATGATATTATAGGATAGAGGATAGGATAGGATAGAGGATAGGATCGGATAGAGAATAGGACAGGGCATTGGATAGGAAAGAGGATAGGATAGGATAGAGGATAGGATAGGATAGAGGATAGGATAGGATAGAGGATAGGATAGGATAGAGGATAGGATAGGATAGAGGATAGGATAGGATAGAGGATAGGATAGGATAGAGGATAGGATAGGATAGAGGATAGGATAGGATAGAGGATAGGATAGGATAGAGGATAGGATAGGATAGAGGATAGGATAGGATAGAGGATAGGATAGGATAGGGGATAGAGGATAGGATAGGATAGAGGATAGGATAGGATAGAGGATAGGATAGGATAGATGATATTATAGGATAGAGGACAGGATAGGATAGAGGATTGGATAGGATAGAGGATACGATAGGATAGAGGATAGGATAGAGAATAGGATAGGATAGAGGAGACGATAGGGGATTGGATCGGATACAGGATAGGCTACGGTAGAGGATAGGATAGGATAGGATAGAGAATAGGATAGGATAGATGATATTATAGGATAGAGGACAGGATGGGATAGAGGATAGGATAGGATAGAGGATAGGATAGGATAGAGGATAGGATAGAGGATAGGATTCGATAGAGGGCAGGATAGGATAGGATGGCGGAAAGGATAGTATAGAGTATAGAATAGGACAGAGGATAAGATAGGATAGAGGATAGGATAGAGGATTGGATAGGATAGAGGATACGATAGGATAGAGGATAGGATAGGATAGAGGATAGGATAGGAGAGAAGGATAGAATAGGATAGAGGATAGGATAGGATAGAGGATGTTATAGGATAGAGGATAGGATAATAGAGAAGGATAGAATAGGATAGAGGATAGGATAGGATAGAGGATAGGATAAGATAGAGGATAGGATAGCATAGAGGATAAGATAGGATAGAGGATAGGATAGGATTGAGGATAGGATTGGTGAGAGGATAGGATAGGATAAAGGATAGGATAGGATAGACAATAGGATAGGAAAGAGGATAGGATAGGATACAGAATGGGATAGGATAGAGGATAGGATAGGATAGAGGATAGGATAGGATAGCGGATAGGATAGGATAGGGGATAGGATAGGATAGGATAGAATAGAGGATAGGATAGGATAGAGGATAGGATAGGATAGAGGATAGGATAGGATAGACGATAGGATAGGATAGAGGATAGGATAGGATAGAGGATAGGATAGGATAGAGGATAGGATAGGATAGAGGATAGGATAGGATAGAGGATAGGATAGGATAGACGATAGGATAGGATAGAGGATAGGATAGGATAGAGGATAGGATAGGATAGTGGATAGGATAGGATAGAGGATAGGATAGGATAGAGGATAGGATAGGTTAGAGGATAGGATAGGATAGGATAGAGGATAGGATAGAGGATAGAGTATAGGATAGGATAGTGGATAGGATAGGATAGAGCAGACTATAGGGGATAGGATAGGATAGAGGATAGGATAGGATAGAGGATAGGATAGGATAGAGGATAGGATAGGATAGAGGATAGGATAGGATAGAGGATAGGATAGGATAGGATAGAGAATAGGATAGGATAGATGGTATTATAGGAGAGAGGATAGGATAGGATAGAAGATACGATATTATAGAGGATAGGATAGGATAGAGTATAGGATACGATAGAGGATATGATAGATGATATTATAGGAAAGAGGGTAGGATAGGATAGAGGATACGATATTATAGACGATAGGATAGGATAGAGTATAGGATTGGATAGAGGATAGGATAGGATAGAGGATAGTATAGGATAGAGGATAGTATAGGATAGGATAGAGAATAGGATAGGATAGATGATATTATAGGAGAGAGGATAGGATAGGATAGAAGATACGATATTATAGAGGATAGGATAGGATAGAGTATAGGATACGATAGAGGATATGATAGATGATATTATAGGAAAGAGGGTAGGATAGGATAGAGGATACGATATTATAGACGATAGGATAGGATAGAGTATAGGATAGGATAGAGGATAGGATAGGATATTGGATGGGATATGATAGGATAGAGGATAGAATATAGGATTGGATAGGATAGAGGATAGGATAGGGTAGAGGATAGGATAGGATAGAGGATAGGATAGGATAGAGGATAGGATAGGATAGATGATATTATAGGATAGAGGATAGGATAGGATAGAGGATACGATATTATAGAGGATAGGATAGGGTAGACGATAGGATCGGATAGAGAGTAGGACAGGGCATTGGATAGGAAAGAGGATAGGATAGGATAGAGGATAGGATAGGATAGAGGATAGGATAGGATAGAGGATAGGATAGGATAGAGGATAGGATAGGATAGAGGATAGGATAGGATAGAGGATAGGATAGGATAGACTATAGGATAGGATAGAGGATAGGATAGGATAGAGGATAGGATAGGATAGTGGATAGGATAGGATAGAGGATAGGATAGGATAGTGGATAGGATAGGATAGAGGATAGGATAGGATAGAGGATAGGATAGGATAGAGGATAGGATAGGATAGAGGATAGGATAGGATAGAGGATAGGATAGGATAGAGGATAGAGGATACGATAGGATAGAGGATAGGATAGAGAATAGGAAAGGATAGAGGAGACGATAGGGGATTGGATCGGATACAGGATAGGATACGGTAGAGGATGGGATATTATAGGATAGAGAATAGGATAGGATAGATGATATTATAGGATAGAGGACAGGATGGGATAGAGGATAGGATAGAGGAATGGATAGGATAGAGGATACGATAGGATAGAGGATAGGATAGGATAGAGGATAGGATAGGAGAGAAGGATAGAATAGGATAGAGGATAGGATAGGATAGAGGATAGGATAGGATAGAGGATAGGATAATAGAGAAGGATAGAATCGGATAGAGGATAGGATAGGATAGAGGATAGGATAGAGGATAGGATAGGTTAGAGGATAGGATAGGATAGAGGATAGGATAGGATAGAGGATAGGATAGGATAGAGGATAGGATAGGATAGAGGATAGGATAGGATTGAGGATAGGATTGGTGAGAGGATAGGATAGGATAAAGGATAGGATAGGATAGACAATAGGATAGGAAAGAGGATAGGATAGGATAGAGAATGGGATAGGATAGAGTATAGGATAGGATAGAGGATAGGATAGGATAGCGGGTAGGATAGGATAGAGGATAGGATAGGATAGGATAGGATAGAGGATAGGATAGGATAGAGGATAGGATAGGATAGAGGATAGGATAGGATAGAGGATAGGATAGATTAGAGGATAGGATAGGATAGAGGATAGGATAGGATAGAGGATAGGATAGGATTGAGGATAGGATTGGTGAGAGGATAGGATAGGATAAAGGATAGGATAGGATAGACAATAGGATAGGAAAGAGGATAGGATAGGTTACAGGATAGGATATGATAGAGGATAGGATAGGATAGAGGATAGGATAGGATAGAGGATAGGATAGGATAGAGGATAGGATAGGATAGAGGATAGGATAGGATAGAGGATAGGATAGGATAGAGGATAGGATAGGATAGTGGATAGGATAGGATAGAGGATTGGATAGGATAGAGGATAGGATAGGATAGAGGATAGGATAGGATAGAGGATAGGATAGGATAGAGGATAGGATAGGATAGAGGATAGGATAGGATAGAGGATAGGATAGGATAGAGTATAGGACAGGAGACGATAGAGGATAGGATAGGATAGAGGATAGGATAGGATAGAGGATATGATAGGATAGAGGATAGGATAGGATAGAGGATAGGATAGGATAGAGGATAGGATAGGATAGATGATAGGATAGGATAGAGGATAGGATAGAGGATAGGATTCGATAGAGGACAGGATAGGATAGGATGGCGGAAAGGATAGGATAGAGTATAGAATAGGACAGAGGATATGATAGGATAGAGGATAGGATAAGTTAGAGGATAGGATAGGATAGAGGATAGGATAGAGGATTGGATAGGATAGAGGATACGATAGGATAGAGGATAGGATAGGATAGAGGGTAGGATGGGAGAGAAGGATAGAATAGGATAGAGGATAGGATAGGATAGAGGATAGGATAGGATAGAGGATAGGATAATAGAGAAGGATAGAATAGGATAGAGGATAGGATAGGATAGAGGATAGGATAGATGATAGGATAGGTTAGAGGATAGGATAGGATAGAGGATAGGATAGGATAGAGGATAGGATAGGATAGAAGATAGGATAGGATAGAGGATAGGATAGGATAGAGGATAGTATAGGATAGAGGATAGGATAGAGAATAGGATAGGATAGAGGAGACGATAGGGGATTGGATCGGATACAGGATAGGATACGGTAGAGGATAGGATAGGATAGGATAGAGAATAGGATAGGATAGATGATATTATAGGATAGAGGACAGGATAGGATAGAGGATTGGATAGGATAGAGGATACGATAGGATAGAGGATAGGATAGAGAATAGGATAGGATAGAGGAGACGATAGGGGATTGGATCGGATACAGGATAGGCTACGGTAGAGGATAGGATAGGATAGGATAGAGAATAGGATAGGATAGATGATATTATAGGATAGAGGACAGGATGGGATAGAGTATAGAATAGGACAGAGGATAAGATAGGATAGAGGATAGGATAAGTTAGAGAATAGGATAGGATAGAGGATAGGATAGAGGATTGGATAGGATAGAGGATACGATAGGATAGAGGATAGGATAGGATAGAGGATAGGATAGGAGAGAAGGATAGAATAGGATAGAGGATAGGATAGGATAGAGGATAGGATAGGATAGAGGATAGGATAATAGAGAAGGATAGAATAGGATAGAGGATAGGATAGGATAGAGGATAGGATAATAGAGAAGGATAGAATAGGATAGAGGATAGGATAGGATAGAGGATAGGATAGAGGATAGGATAGGTTAGAGGATAGGATAGGATAGAGGATAGGATAGGATAGAGGATATGATATAATAGAGGATAGGATAGGATAGACGATAGGATATGATAGACGATAGGATAGGATAGAGGATAGGATAGGATAGAGGATAGGATAGGATAGAGGATAGGAGAGGATAGAGGATAGGATGGGATAAAGGATACGATATTATAGAGGATAGGATAGGATAGGATAGAGGATATGATCGGATAGAGGATAGGATAGGTTTGAGGATATTATACGATAGAATATAATAGAGGATACGATATTATAGAGGATACAATACGGTAGAGGATAGGATAGGGAATTCTATAGGATAGAGGATAGGATCGGATAGAGGATAGGATAGGGGATTGGATAGAATAGAGGATAGGATCGGATATAGGATAGGATAGGATAGAGGATAGGATAGGATAGAGGATAGGAAATAGGATTGAATAGGATAGAGGATAGGATATAATACAGGATATTATAGGATAGTCGATAGGATAGGATTGAGGATAGGACGGGATAGAGGAGAGGATAGAGAATAGGATAGGATAGAGGATAGGATAGGATAGAGGATAGGATAGGATAGGACAGAGGATACGATATTATAGAGGATAGGATAGCATAGCGGAAAGGGTAGGATAGAGGATAGGATCGGGGATTGGATAGGATAGGGGATTGGATAGTATAGAGGACAGGAGACGATAGAGGATAGGATAGGATAGAGGATAGAATAAGATAGAGGATAGGATAGGATAGGGGATAGGATACGAAAGAGGATAGGATAGGATAGAGAATAGGATATAGGATTGGATAGGATAGAGGATAGGATACGATAGAGGATAGGATAGGATAGGATAGAGAATAGGATAGGATAGATGATATTATAGGATAAAGGACATTATAGGACAGAGGAAACTATATTATAGAGTATAGGATAGGATAGAGGATAGGATCGGATAGAGGATAGGATAGGGGATTGGATAGGATAGAGGATAGGATTCGATAGAGGACAGTATAGGATAGGATGGCGGAAAGGATAGGATAGAGTGTAGAATAGGACAGAGGATAAGATAGGATAGAGGATACGATAGGATATAGGATAGGATAGAGAATAGGATAGGATAGAGGATACGATAGGGGATTTGATCGGATACAGGATAGGATACGGTAGAGGATAGGATAGGATAGGATAGAGAATAGGATAGGATAGAGGATAGGATAGGATAGGATAGAGAATAGGATAGGATAGATGATATTATAGGATAGAGGACAGGATGCGATAGACGATAGGATATGATAGTGGATAGGATAGGATAGAGGATAGGATAGGATAGAGGATAGCATAGGATAGAGGATAGGATAGGATAGGATAGAGGATAGGATTGGATAGAGGATAGGATAGGATAGAGGATAGGATAGGATAGAGGATAGGATAGGATAGAGGATACGATAGGATAGAGGATAGAGGATACGATAGGATAGAGGATAGGATAGAGAATAGGAAAGGATAGAGGAGACGATAGGGGATTGGATCGGATACAGGATAGGATACGGTAGAGGATAGGATATTATAGGATAGAGAATAGGATAGGATAGATGATATTATAGGATAGAGGACAGGATGGGATAGAGGATAGGATAGAGGATTGGATAGGATAGAGGATACGATAGGATAGAGGATAGGATAGGATAGAGGATAGGATAGGAGAGAAGGATAGAATAGGATAGAGGATAGGATAGGATAGAGGATAGGATAGGATAGAGGATAGGATAATAGAGAAGGATAGAATAGGATAGAGGATAGGATAGGATAGAGGATAGGATAGAGGATAGGATAGGTTAGAGGATAGGATAGGATAGAGGATAGGATAGGATAGAGGATAGGATAGGATAGAGGATAGGATAGGATAGAGGATAGGATAGGATTGAGGATAGGATTGGTGAGAGGATAGGATAGGATAAAGGATAGGATAGGATAGACAATAGGATAGGAAAGAGGATAGGATAGGATAGAGAATGGGATAGGATAGAGGATAGGATAGGATAGAGGATAGGATAGGATAGCGGGTAGGATAGGATAGAGGATAGGATAGGATAGGATAGGATAGAGGATAGGATAGGATAGAGGATAGGATAGGATAGAGGATAGGATAGGATAGAGGATAGGATAGGATAGAGGATAGGATAGGATAGAGGATAGGATAGGATAGAGGATAGGATAGGATAGAGGATAGGATAGGATTGAGGATAGGATTGGTGAGAGGATAGGATAGGATAAAGGATAGGATAGGATAGACAATAGGATAGGAAAGAGGATAGGATAGGATAGAGAATGGGATAGGATAGAGGATAGGATAGGATAGAGGATAGGATAGGATAGCGGGTAGGATAGGATAGAGGATAGGATAGGATAGGATAGGATAGAGGATAGGATAGGATAGAGGATAGGATAGGATAGAGGATAGGATAGGATAGAGGATAGGATAGGATAGAGGATAGGATAGGATAGAGGATAGGATAGGATAGAGGATAGGATAGGATAGAGGATAGGATAGGATAGAGGATAGGATAGGATAGAGGATAGGATAGGATAGAGGATAGGATAGGATAGAGGATAGGATAGGATAGAGGATAGGATAGGATAGAGGATAGGATAGGATAGAGGATAGGATAGGATAGAGGATAGGATAGGATAGAGGATAGGATAGGATAGAGGATAGGATAGGATAGGATAGAGGATAGGATAGGATAGAGGATAGGATAGGATAGAGGATAGGATAGGATAGATGATATTATAGGATAGAGGACAGGATAGGATAGAGGATTGGATAGGATAGAGGATACGATAGGATAGAGGATAGGATAGAGAATAGGATAGGATAGAGGAGACGATAGGGGATTGGATCGGATACAGGATAGGCTACGGTAGAGGATAGGATAGGATAGGATAGAGAATAGGATAGGATAGATGATATTATAGGATAGAGGACAGGATGGGATAGAGGATAGGATAGGATAGAGGATAGGATAGGATAGAGGATAGGATAGAGGATAGGATTCGATAGAGGGCAGGATAGGATAGGATGGCGGAAAGGATAGTATAGAGTATAGAATAGGACAGAGGATAAGATAGGATAGAGGATAGGGTAAGTTAGAGGATAGGATAGGATAGAGGTTAGGATAGAGGATTGGATAGGATAGAGGATACGATAGGATAGAGGATAGGATAGGATAGAGGATAGGATAGGAGAGAAGGATAGAATAGGATAGAGGATAGGATAGGATAGAGGATAGGATAGGAGAGAAGGATAGAATAGGATAGAGGATAGGATAGGATAGAGGATAGGATAATAGAGAAGGATAGAATAGGATAGAGGATAGGATAGGATAGAGGATAGGATAGGATAGAGGATAAGATAGGATAGAGGATAGGATAGGATTGAGGATAGGATTGGTGAGAGGATAGGATAGGATAAAGGATAGGATAGGATAGACAATAGGATAGGAAAGAGGATAGGATAGGATAGAGAATGGGATAGGATAGAGGATAGGATAGGATAGAGGATAGGATAGGATAGCGGATAGGATAGGATAGAGGATAGGGTAGGATAGGATAGGATAGAGGATAGGATAGGATAGAGGATAGGATAGGATAGAGGATAGGATAGGATAGAGGATAGGATAGGATAGAGGATAGGATAGGATAGAGGATAGGATAGGATAGAGGATAGGATAGGATAGAGGATAGGATAGAGGATAGGATAGGATAGAGGATAGGATAGGATAGGATAGAGGATAGGATAGGATAGAGGATAGGATAGGATAGAGGATAGGATAGGATAGAGGATAGGATAGGATAGAGGATAGGATAGGATAGAGGATAGGATAGGATAGAGGATACGATAGGATAGAGGATAGGATAGGATAGAGGATAGGATTGGATAGTGGATAGGATAGGATAGAGGATAGGATAGGATAGAGGATAGGATAGGATAGAGGATAGGATAGAGGATAGGATTCGATAGAGGACAGGATAGGATAGGATGGCGGAAAGGATAGGATAGAGTATAGAATAGGAGAGAGGATATGATAGGATAGAGGATAGGATAAGTTAGAGGATAGGATAGGATAGAGGATAGGATAGAGGATTGGATAGGATAGAGGATACGATAGGATAGAGGATAGGATAGGATAGAGGATAGGATAGGAGAGAAGGATAGAATAGGATACAGGATAGGATAGGATAGAGGATAGGATAGGATAGAGGATAGGATAATAGAGAAGGATAGAATAGGATAGAGGATAGGGTAGGATAGAGGATAGGATAGAGGATAGGATAGGTTAGAGGATAGGATAGGATAGAGGATAGGATAGAGGATAGGATAGGTTAGAGGATAGGATAGGATAGAGGATAGGATAGGATAGAGGATAGGATATAATAGAGGATAGGATAGGATAGACGATAGGATATGATAGACGATAGGATACGATAGAGGATAGGATAGGATAGAGGATAGGATAGGATAGAGGATAGGATAGGATAGAGGATAGGATGAGATAAAGGATACGATATTATAGAGGATAGGATAATAGAGAAGGATAGAATAGGATAGAGGATAGGATAGGATAGAGGATAGGATAGAGGATAGGATAGGTTAGAGGATAGGATAGGATAGAGGATAGGATAGGATAGAGGATAGGATAGGATAGAAGATAGGATAGGATAGAGGATAGGATAGGATAGAGGATAGGATAGGATAGAGGATAGGATAGGATAGAGGATAGGATAGAGAATAGGATAGGATAGAGGAGACGATAGGGGATTGGATCGGATACTGGATAGGATACGGTAGAGGATAGGATAGGATAGGATAGAGAATAGGATAGGATAGATGATATTATAGGATAGAGGACAGGATAGGATAGAGGATTGGATAGGATAGAGGATACGATAGGATAGAGGATAGGATAGAGAGTAGGATAGGATAGAGGAGACGATAGGGGATTGGATCGGATACAGGATAGGCTACGGTAGAGGATAGGATAGGATAGGATAGAGAATAGGATAGGATAGATGATATTATAGGATAGAGGACAGGATGGGATAGAGTATAGAATAGGACAGAGGATAAGATAGGATAGAGGATAGGATAAGTTAGAGAATAGGATAGGATAGAGGATAGGATAGAGGATTGGATAGGATAGAGGATACGATAGGATAGAGGATAGGATAGGATAGAGGATAGGATAGGAGAGAAGGATAGAATAGGATAGAGGATAGGATAGGATAGAGGATAGGATAGGATAGAGGATAGGATAATAGAGAAGGATAGAATAGGATAGAGGATAGGATAGGATAGAGGATAGGATAGAGGATAGGATAAGTTAGAGGATAGGATAGGATAGAGGATAGGATAGAGGATTGGATAGGATAGAGGATACGATAGGATAGAGGATAGGATAGGATAGAGGATAGGATAGGAGAGAAGGATAGAATAGGATAGAGGATAGGATAGGATAGAGGATAGGATAATAGAGAAGGATAGAATAGTATAGAGGATAGGATAGGATAGAGGATAGGATAGAGGATAGGATAGGTTAGAGGATAGGATAGGATAGAGGATAGGATAGGATAGAGGATATGATATAATAGAGGATAGGATAGGATAGACGATAGGATATGATAGACGATAGGATAGGATAGGGGATAGGATAGGATAGAGGATAGGATAGGATAGAGGATAGGAGAGGATAGAGGATAGGAGAGGATAGAGGATAGGATGGGATAAAGGATACGATATTATAGAGGATAGGATAGGATAGGATAGAGGATATGATCGGATAGAGGATAGGATAGGTTTGAGGATATTATACGATAGAATATAATAGAGGATACGATATTATAGAGGATACAATACGGTAGAGGATAGGATAGGGAATTCTATAGGATAGAGGATAGGATCGGATAGAGGATAGGATAGGGGATTGGATAGAATAGAGGGTAGGATCGGATATAGGATAGGATAGGATAGAGGATAGGATAGTATATAGGATAGGAAATAGGATTGAATAGGATAGAGGATAGGATATAATACAGGATATTATAGGATAGTCGATAGGATAGGATTGAGGATAGGACGGGATAGAGGAGAGGATAGAGAATAGGATAGGATAGAGGATAGGATAGGATAGAGGATAGGATAGGATAGGACAGAGGATAGGATAGGATAGATGATATTATAGGATAGAGGACATTATAGGACAGAGGGAACTATATTATAGAGTATAGGATAGGATAGAGGATAGGATCGGATAGAGGATAGGATAGGGGATTGGATAGGATAGAGGATAGGATTCGATAGAGGACAGTATAGGATAGGATGGCGGAAAGGATAGGATAGAGTGTAGAATAGGACAGAGGATAAGATAGGATAGAGGATACGATAGGATATAGGATAGCATAGAGAATAGGATAGGATAGAGGATACGATAGGGGATTTGATCGGATACAGGATAGGATACGGTAGAGGATAGGATAGGATAGGATAGAGAATAGGATAGGATAGAGGATAGGATAGGATAGAGAATAGGATAGGATAGATGATAGGATAGGATAGGGGATAGGATACGAAAGAGGATAGGATAGGATAGAGAATAGGATATAGGATTGGATAGGATAGAGGATAGGATACGATAGAGGATAGGATAGGATAGGATAGAGAATAGGATAGGATAGATGATATTATAGGATAGAGGACATTATAGGACAGAGGAAACTATATTATAGAGTATAGGATAGGATAGAGGATAGGATCGGATAGAGGATAGGATAGGGGATTGGATAGGATAGAGGATAGGATTCGATAGAGGACAGTATAGGATAGGATGGCGGAAAGGATAGGATAGAGTGTAGAATAGGACAGAGGATAAGATAGGATAGAGGATACGATAGGATATAGGATAGGATAGAGAATAGGATAGGATAGAGGATACGATAGGGGATTTGATCGGATACAGGATAGGATACGGTAGAGGATAGGATAGGATAGGATAGAGAATAGGATAGGATAGGATAGAGAATAGGATAGGATAGATGATATTATAGGATAGAGGACAGGATGCGATAGACGATAGGATATGATAGTGGATAGGATAGGATAGAGGATAGGATAGGATAGAGGATAGCATAGGATAGAGGATAGGATAGGATAGGATAGAGGATAGGATTGGATAGAGGATAGGATAGGATAGAGGATAGGATAGGATAGAGGATAGGATAGGATAGAGGATAGGATAGGATAGAGGATAGAGGATACGATAGGATAGAGGATAGGATAGAGAATAGGAAAGGATAGAGGAGACGATAGGGGATTGGATCGGATACAGGATAGGATACGGTAGAGGATAGGATATTATAGGATAGAGAATAGGATAGGATAGATGATATTATAGGATAGAGGACAGGATGGGATAGAGGATAGGATAGAGGATTGGATAGGATAGAGGATACGATAGGATAGAGGATAGGATAGGATAGAGGATAGGATAGGAGAGAAGGATAGAATAGGATAGAGGATAGGATAGGATAGAGGATAGGATAGGATAGAGGATAGGATAATAGAGAAGGATAGAATAGGATAGAGGATAGGATAGGATAGAGGATAGGATAGAGGATAGGATAGGTTAGAGGATAGGATAGGATAGAGGATAGGATAGGATAGAGGATAGGATAGGATAGAGGATAGGATAGGATAGAGGATAGGATAGGATTGAGGATAGGATTGGTGAGAGGATAGGATAGGATAAAGGATAGGATAGGATAGACAATAGGATAGGAAAGAGGATAGGATAGGATAGAGAATGGGATAGGATAGAGGATAGGATAGGATAGAGGATAGGATAGGATAGCGGGTAGGATAGGATAGAGGATAGGATAGGATAGGATAGGATAGAGGATAGGATAGGATAGAGGATAGGATAGGATAGGATAGAGGATAGGATAGGATAGATGATAGGATAGGATAGAGGATAGGATAGGATAGAGGATAGGATAGGATAGAGGATAGGATAGGATTGAGGATAGGATTGGTGAGAGGATAGGATAGGATAAAGGATAGGATAGGATAGACAATAGGATAGGAAAGAGGATAGGATGGGATAGAGAATGGGATAGGATAGAGGATAGGATAGGATAGAGGATAGGATAGGATAGCGGGTAGGATAGGATAGAGGATAGGATAGGATAGGATAGGATAGAGGATAGGATAGGATAGAGGATAGGATAGGATAGAGGATAGGATAGGATAGAGGATAGGATAGGATAGAGGATAGGATAGGATAGAGGATAGGATAGGATAGAGGATAGGATAGGATAGAGGATAGGATAGGATAGAGGATAGGATAGGATAGAGGATACGATAGGATAGAGGATAGGATAGGATAGAGGATAGGATTGGATAGTGGATAGGATAGGATAGAGGATAGGATAGGATAGAGGATAGGATAGGATAGAGGATAGGATAGGATAGAGGATAGGATAGGATAGAGGATAGGATAGAGGATAGGATTCGATAGAGGACAGGATAGGATAGGATGGCGGAAAGGATAGGATAGAGTATAGAATAGGAGAGAGGATATGATAGGATAGAGGATAGGATAAGTTAGAGGATAGGATAGGATAGAGGATAGGATAGAGGATTGGATAGGATAGAGGATACGATAGGATAGAGGATAGGATAGGATAGAGGATAGGATAGGAGAGAAGGATAGAATAGGATACAGGATAGGATAGGATAGAGGATAGGATAGGATAGAGGATAGGATAATAGAGAAGGATAGAATAGGATAGAGGATAGGATAGGATAGAGGATAGGATAGAGGATAGGATAGGTTAGAGGATAGGATAGGATAGAGGATAGGATAGAGGATAGGATAGGTTAGAGGATAGGATAGGATAGAGGATAGGATAGGATAGAGGATAGGATATAATAGAGGATAGGATAGGATAGACGATAGGATATGATAGACGATAGGATACGATAGAGGATAGGATAGGATAGAGGATAGGATAGGATAGAGGATAGGATAGGATAGAGGATAGGATGGGATAAAGGATACGATATTATAGAGGATAGGATAATAGAGAAGGATAGAATAGGATAGAGGATAGGATAGGATAGAGGATAGGATAGAGGATAGGATAGGTTAGAGGATAGGATAGGATAGAGGATAGGATAGGATAGAGGATAGGATAGGATAGAAGATAGGATAGGATAGAGGATAGGATAGGATAGAGGATAGGATAGGATAGAGGATAGGATAGGATAGAGGATAGGATAGAGAATAGGATAGGATAGAGGAGACGATAGGGGATTGGATCGGATACTGGATAGGATACGGTAGAGGATAGGATAGGATAGGATAGAGAATAGGATAGGATAGATGATATTATAGGATAGAGGACAGGATAGGATAGAGGATTGGATAGGATAGAGGATACGATAGGATAGAGGATAGGATAGAGAGTAGGATAGGATAGAGGAGACGATAGGGGATTGGATCGGATACAGGATAGGCTACGGTAGAGGATAGGATAGGATAGGATAGAGAATAGGATAGGATAGATGATATTATAGGATAGAGGACAGGATGGGATAGAGTATAGAATAGGACAGAGGATAAGATAGGATAGAGGATAGGATAAGTTAGAGAATAGGATAGGATAGAGGATAGGATAGAGGATTGGATAGGATAGAGGATACGATAGGATAGAGGATAGGATAGGATAGAGGATAGGATAGGAGAGAAGGATAGAATAGGATAGAGGATAGGATAGGATAGAGGATAGGATAGGATAGAGGATAGGATAATAGAGAAGGATAGAATAGGATAGAGGATAGGATAGGATAGAGGATAGGATAGGAGAGAAGGATAGAATAGGATAGAGGATAGGATAGGATAGAGGATAGGATAATAGAGAAGGATAGAATAGTATAGAGGATAGGATAGGATAGAGGATAGGATAGAGGATAGGATAGGTTAGAGGATAGGATAGGATAGAGGATAGGATAGGATAGAGGATATGATATAATAGAGGATAGGATAGGATAGACGATAGGATATGATAGACGATAGGATAGGATAGGGGATAGGATAGGATAGAGGATAGGATAGGATAGAGGATAGGAGAGGATAGAGGATAGGAGAGGATAGAGGATAGGATGGGATAAAGGATACGATATTATAGAGGATAGGATAGGATAGGATAGAGGATATGATCGGATAGAGGATAGGATAGGTTTGAGGATATTATACGATAGAATATAATAGAGGATACGATATTATAGAGGATACAATACGGTAGAGGATAGGATAGGGAATTCTATAGGATAGAGGATAGGATCGGATAGAGGATAGGATAGGGGATTGGATAGAATAGAGGGTAGGATCGGATATAGGATAGGATAGGATAGAGGATAGGATAGTATATAGGATAGGAAATAGGATTGAATAGGATAGAGGATAGGATATAATACAGGATATTATAGGATAGTCGATAGGATAGGATTGAGGATAGGACGGGATAGAGGAGAGGATAGAGAATAGGATAGGATAGAGGATAGGATAGGATAGAGGATAGGATAGGATAGGACAGAGGATAGGATAGGATAGATGATATTATAGGATAGAGGACATTATAGGACAGAGGGAACTATATTATAGAGTATAGGATAGGATAGAGGATAGGATCGGATAGAGGATAGGATAGGGGATTGGATAGGATAGAGGATAGGATTCGATAGAGGACAGTATAGGATAGGATGGCGGAAAGGATAGGATAGAGTGTAGAATAGGACAGAGGATAAGATAGGATAGAGGATAGGATAGGATAGAGGATAGGATAGGATAGGATAGAGGATAGGATAGGATAGAGGATAGGATAGGATAGAGGATAGGATAGGATAGAGGATAGGATAGGATAGAGGATAGGATAGGATAGAGGATAGGATAGGATAGAGGATACGATAGGATAGAGGATAGGATAGGATAGAGGATAGGATTGGATAGTGGATAGGATAGGATAGAGGATAGGATAGGATAGAGGATAGGATAGGATAGAGGATAGGATAGGATAGAGGATAGGATAGAGGATAGGATTCGATAGAGGACAGGATAGGATAGGATGGCGGAAAGGATAGGATAGAGTATAGAATAGGAGAGAGGATATGATAGGATAGAGGATAGGATAAGTTAGAGGATAGGATAGGATAGAGGATAGGATAGAGGATTGGATAGGATAGAGGATACGATAGGATAGAGGATAGGATAGGATAGAGGATAGGATAGGAGAGAAGGATAGAATAGGATACAGGATAGGATAGGATAGAGGATAGGATAGGATAGAGGATAGGATAATAGAGAAGGATAGAATAGGATAGAGGATAGGATAGGATAGAGGATAGGATAGAGGATAGGATAGGTTAGAGGATAGGATAGGATAGAGGATAGGATAGAGGATAGGATAGGTTAGAGGATAGGATAGGATAGAGGATAGGATAGGATAGAGGATAGGATATAATAGAGGATAGGATAGGATAGACGATAGGATATGATAGACGATAGGATACGATAGAGGATAGGATAGGATAGAGGATAGGATAGGATAGAGGATAGGATAGGATAGAGGATAGGATGGGATAAAGGATACGATATTATAGAGGATAGGATAATAGAGAAGGATAGAATAGGATAGAGGATAGGATAGGATAGAGGATAGGATAGAGGATAGGATAGGTTAGAGGATAGGATAGGATAGAGGATAGGATAGGATAGAGGATAGGATAGGATAGAAGATAGGATAGGATAGAGGATAGGATAGGATAGAGGATAGGATAGGATAGAGGATAGGATAGGATAGAGGATAGGATAGAGAATAGGATAGGATAGAGGAGACGATAGGGGATTGGATCGGATACTGGATAGGATACGGTAGAGGATAGGATAGGATAGGATAGAGAATAGGATAGGATAGATGATATTATAGGATAGAGGACAGGATAGGATAGAGGATTGGATAGGATAGAGGATACGATAGGATAGAGGATAGGATAGAGAGTAGGATAGGATAGAGGAGACGATAGGGGATTGGATCGGATACAGGATAGGCTACGGTAGAGGATAGGATAGGATAGGATAGAGAATAGGATAGGATAGATGATATTATAGGATAGAGGACAGGATGGGATAGAGTATAGAATAGGACAGAGGATAAGATAGGATAGAGGATAGGATAAGTTAGAGAATAGGATAGGATAGAGGATAGGATAGAGGATTGGATAGGATAGAGGATACGATAGGATAGAGGATAGGATAGGATAGAGGATAGGATAGGAGAGAAGGATAGAATAGGATAGAGGATAGGATAGGATAGAGGATAGGATAGGATAGAGGATAGGATAATAGAGAAGGATAGAATAGGATAGAGGATAGGATAGGATAGAGGATAGGATAGAGGATAGGATAAGTTAGAGGATAGGATAGGATAGAGGATAGGATAGAGGATTGGATAGGATAGAGGATACGATAGGATAGAGGATAGGATAGGATAGAGGATAGGATAGGAGAGAAGGATAGAATAGGATAGAGGATAGGATAGGATAGAGGATAGGATAATAGAGAAGGATAGAATAGTATAGAGGATAGGATAGGATAGAGGATAGGATAGAGGATAGGATAGGTTAGAGGATAGGATAGGATAGAGGATAGGATAGGATAGAGGATATGATATAATAGAGGATAGGATAGGATAGACGATAGGATATGATAGACGATAGGATAGGATAGGGGATAGGATAGGATAGAGGATAGGATAGGATAGAGGATAGGAGAGGATAGAGGATAGGATGGGATAAAGGATACGATATTATAGAGGATAGGATAGGATAGGATAGAGGATATGATCGGATAGAGGATAGGATAGGTTTGAGGATATTATACGATAGAATATAATAGAGGATACGATATTATAGAGGATACAATACGGTAGAGGATAGGATAGGGAATTCTATAGGATAGAGGATAGGATCGGATAGAGGATAGGATAGGGGATTGGATAGAATAGAGGGTAGGATCGGATATAGGATAGGATAGGATAGAGGATAGGATAGTATATAGGATAGGAAATAGGATTGAATAGGATAGAGGATAGGATATAATACAGGATATTATAGGATAGTCGATAGGATAGGATTGAGGATAGGACGGGATAGAGGAGAGGATAGAGAATAGGATAGGATAGAGGATAGGATAGGATAGAGGATAGGATAGGATAGGACAGAGGATAGGATAGGATAGATGATATTATAGGATAGAGGACATTATAGGACAGAGGGAACTATATTATAGAGTATAGGATAGGATAGAGGATAGGATCGGATAGAGGATAGGATAGGGGATTGGATAGGATAGAGGATAGGATTCGATAGAGGACAGTATAGGATAGGATGGCGGAAAGGATAGGATAGAGTGTAGAATAGGACAGAGGATAAGATAGGATAGAGGATACGATAGGATATAGGATAGCATAGAGAATAGGATAGGATAGAGGATACGATAGGGGATTTGATCGGATACAGGATAGGATACGGTAGAGGATAGGATAGGATAGGATAGAGAATAGGATAGGATAGAGGATAGGATAGGATAGAGAATAGGATAGGATAGATGATAGGATAGGATAGGGGATAGGATACGAAAGAGGATAGGATAGGATAGAGAATAGGATATAGGATTGGATAGGATAGAGGATAGGATACGATAGAGGATAGGATAGGATAGGATAGAGAATAGGATAGGATAGATGATATTATAGGATAGAGGACATTATAGGACAGAGGAAACTATATTATAGAGTATAGGATAGGATAGAGGATAGGATCGGATAGAGGATAGGATAGGGGATTGGATAGGATAGAGGATAGGATTCGATAGAGGACAGTATAGGATAGGATGGCGGAAAGGATAGGATAGAGTGTAGAATAGGACAGAGGATAAGATAGGATAGAGGATACGATAGGATATAGGATAGGATAGAGAATAGGATAGGATAGAGGATACGATAGGGGATTTGATCGGATACAGGATAGGATACGGTAGAGGATAGGATAGGATAGGATAGAGAATAGGATAGGATAGGATAGAGAATAGGATAGGATAGATGATATTATAGGATAGAGGACAGGATGCGATAGACGATAGGATATGATAGTGGATAGGATAGGATAGAGGATAGGATAGGATAGAGGATAGCATAGGATAGAGGATAGGATAGGATAGGATAGAGGATAGGATTGGATAGAGGATAGGATAGGATAGAGGATAGGATAGGATAGAGGATAGGATAGGATAGAGGATAGGATAGGATAGAGGATAGAGGATACGATAGGATAGAGGATAGGATAGAGAATAGGAAAGGATAGAGGAGACGATAGGGGATTGGATCGGATACAGGATAGGATACGGTAGAGGATAAGATATTATAGGATAGAGAATAGGATAGGATAGATGATATTATAGGATAGAGGACAGGATGGGATAGAGGATAGGATAGAGGATTGGATAGGATAGAGGATACGATAGGATAGAGGATAGGATAGGATAGAGGATAGGATAGGAGAGAAGGATAGAATAGGATAGAGGATAGGATAGGATAGAGGATAGGATAGGATAGAGGATAGGATAATAGAGAAGGATAGAATAGGATAGAGGATAGGATAGGATAGAGGATAGGATAGAGGATAGGATAGGTTAGAGGATAGGATAGGATAGAGGATAGGATAGGATAGAGGATAGGATAGGATAGAGGATAGGATAGGATAGAGGATAGGATAGGATTGAGGATAGGATTGGTGAGAGGATAGGATAGGATAAAGGATAGGATAGGATAGACAATAGGATAGGAAAGAGGATAGGATAGGATAGAGAATGGGATAGGATAGAGGATAGGATAGGATAGAGGATAGGATAGGATAGCGGGTAGGATAGGATAGAGGATAGGATAGGATAGGATAGGATAGAGGATAGGATAGGATAGAGGATAGGATAGGATAGGATAGAGGATAGGATAGGATAGATGATAGGATAGGATAGAGGATAGGATAGGATAGAGGATAGGATAGGATAGAGGATAGGATAGGATTGAGGATAGGATTGGTGAGAGGATAGGATAGGATAAAGGATAGGATAGGATAGACAATAGGATAGGAAAGAGGATAGGATGGGATAGAGAATGGGATAGGATAGAGGATAGGATAGGATAGAGGATAGGATAGGATAGCGGGTAGGATAGGATAGAGGATAGGATAGGATAGGATAGGATAGAGGATAGGATAGGATAGAGGATAGGATAGGATAGAGGATAGGATAGGATAGAGGATAGGATAGGATAGAGGATAGGATAGGATAGAGGATAGGATAGGATAGAGGATAGGATAGGATAGAGGATAGGATAGGATAGAGGATAGGATAGGATAGAGGATAGGATAGGATAGAGGATAGGATAGGATAGAGGATAGGATAGGATAGAGGATAGGATAGGATAGAGGATAGGATAGGATAGAGGATAGGATAGGATAGAGGATAGGATAGGATAGAGGATAGGATAGGATAGGATAGAGGATAGGATAGGATAGAGGATAGGATAGGATAGGATAGGATAGAGGATAGGATAGGATAGAGGATAGGATAGGATAGAGGATAGGATAGGATAGGATAGAGGATAGGATAGGATAGAGGATAGGATAGGATAGGATAGGATAGAGGATAGGATAGGATAGAGGATAGGATAGAGGATAGGATTCGATAGAGGGCAGGATAGGATAGGATGGCGGAAAGGATAGTATAGAGTATAGAATAGGACAGAGGATAAGATAGGAGAGAGGATAGGGTAAGTTAGAGGATAGGATAGGATAGAGGATAAGATAGAGGATTGGATAGGATAGAGGATACGATAGGATAGAGGATAGGATAGGATAGAGGATAGGATAGGAGAGAAGGATAGAATAGGATAGAGGATAGGATAGGATAGAGGATAGGATAGGAGAGAAGGATAGAATAGGATAGAGGATAGGATAGGATAGAGGATAGGATAGGATAGAGGATAGGATAATAGAGAAGGATAGAATAGGATAGAGGATAGGATAGGATAGAGGATAGGATAGGATAGAGGATAAGATAGGATAGAGGATAGGATAGGATTGAGGATAGGATTGGTGAGAGGATAGGATAGGATAAAGGATAGGATAGGATAGACAATAGGATAGGAAAGAGGATAGGATAGGATAGAGAATGGGATAGGATAGAGGATAGGATAGGATAGAGGATAGGATAGGATAGCGGATAGGATAGGATAGAGGATAGGGTAGGATAGGATAGGATAGAGGATAGGATAGGATAGAGGATAGGATAGGATAGAGGATAGGATAGGATAGAGGATAGGATAGGATAGACGATAGGATAGGATAGAGGATAGGATAGGATAGGATAGAGGATAGGATAGGATAGAGGATAGGATAGGATAGAGGATAGGATAGGATAGACGATAGGATAGGATAGAGGATAGGATAGGATAGAGGATAGGATAGGATAGTGGATAGGATAGGATAGAGGATAGGATAGGATAGAGGATAGGATAGGTTAGAGGATAGGATAGGATAGGATAGAGGATAGGATAGAGGATAGAGTATAGGATAGGATAGTGGATAGGATAGGATAGAGCAGACTATAGGGGATAGGATAGGATAGAGGATAGGATAGGATACAGGATAGGATAGGATACAGGATAGGATAGGATAGAGGATAGGATAGGATAGGATAGAGAATAGGATAGGATAGATGGTATTATAGGAGAGAGGATAGGATAGGATAGAAGATACGATATTATAGAGGATAGGATAGGATAGAGTATAGGATACGATAGAGGATATGATAGATGATATTATAGGAAAGAGGGTAGGATAGGATAGAGGATACGATATTATAGACGATAGGATAGGATAGAGTATAGGATTGGATAGAGGATAGGATAGGATAGAGGATAGGATAGGATAGAGGATAGTATAGGATAGGATAGAGAATAGGATAGGATAGATGATATTATAGGAGAGAGGATAGGATAGGATAGAAGATACGATATTATAGACGATAGGATAGGATAGAGTATAGGATAGGATAGAGGATAGGATAGGATATTGGATGGGATAAGATAGGATAGAGGATAGAATGTAGGATTGGATAGGATAGAGGATAGGATAGGGTAGAGGATAGGATAGGATAGAGGATAGGATAGGATAGAGGATAGGATAGGATAGATGATATTATAGGATAGAGGATAGGATGGGATAGAGGATACGATATTATAGAGGATAGGATAGGATAGACGATAGGATCGGATAGAGAGTAGGACAGGGCATTGGATAGGAAAGAGGATAGGATAGGATAGAGGATAGGATAGGATAGAGGATAGGATAGGATAGAGGATAGGATAGAGGATAGGATAGGATAGAGGATAGGATAGGATAGGATAGAGGATAGGATAGGATAGAGGATAGGATAGGATAGAGGATAGGATAGGATAGAGGATAGGATAGGATAGAGGATAGGATAGGATAGAGGATAGGATAGGATAGAGGATAGGATAGGATAGAGGATAGGATAGGATAGAGGATAGGATAGGATAGAGGATAGGATAGGATAGAGGATAGGATAGGATAGAGGATAGGATAGGATAGACTATAGGATAGGATAGAGGATAGGATAGGATAGAGGATAGGATAGGATAGTGGATAGGATAGGATAGAGGATAGGATAGGATAGAGGATAGGATAGGATAGAGGATAGGATAGGATAGAGGATAGGATAGAGGATAGGATTCGATAGAGGACAGGATAGGATAGGATGGCGGAAAGGATAGGATAGAGTATAGAATAGGAGAGAGGATATGATAGGATAGAGGATAGGATAAGTTAGAGGATAGGATAGGATAGAGGATAGGATAGAGGATTGGATAGGATAGAGGATACGATAGGATAGAGGATAGGATAGGATAGAGGATAGGATAGGATAGAGGATAGGATAGGATAGAGGATAGGATAATAGAGAAGGATAGAATAGGATAGAGGATAGGATAGGATAGAGGATAGGATAGAGGATAGGATAGGTTAGAGGATAGGATAGGATAGAGGATAGGATAGGATAGAGGATAGGATAGGATAGAGGATAGGATAGAGGATAGGATAGAGGATAGGATAGGATAGAGGATAGGATAGGATAGAGGATAGGATAGGATAGAGGATAGGATAGGATAGAGGATAGGATAGGATAGAGGATAGGATAGGATAGAAGATAGGATAGGATAGATGATATTATAGGATAGAGGACAGGATAGGATAGAGGATTGGATAGGATAGAGGATAGGATAGGATAGAGGATAGGATGGGATAAAGGATACGATATTATAGAGGATAGGATAGGATAGGATAGAGGATATGATCGGATAGAGGATAGGATAGGTTTGAGGATATGATCGGATAGAGGATAGGATAGGTTTGAGGATATTATACGATAGAATATAATAGAGGATACGATATTATAGAGGATACAATACGGTAGAGGATAGGATAGGGAATTCTATAGGATAGAGGATAGGATCGGATAGAGGATAGGATAGGGGATTGGATAGAATAGAGGATAGGATCGGATATAGGATAGGATAGGATAGAGGATAGGATAGGATAGAGGATAGGAAATAGGATTGAATAGGATAGAGGATAGGATATAGGATTGGATAGGATAGAGGATAGGATAGGGTAGAGGATAGGATAGGATAGAGGATAGGATAGGATAGAGGATAGGATAGGATAGATGATATTATAGGATAGAGGATAGGATAGGATAGAGGATAGGATCGGATAGAGAATAGGACAGGGCATTGGATAGGAAAGAGGATAGGATAGGATAGAGGATAGGATAGGATAGAGGATAGGATAGGATAGAGGATAGGATAGGATAGAGGATAGGATAGGATAGAGGATAGGATAGGATAGAGGATAGGATAGGATAGAGGATAGGATAGGATAGAGGATAGGATAGGATAGAGGATAGGATAGGATAGAGGATAGGATAGGATAGAGGATAGGATAGGATAGAGGATAGGATAGGATAGAGGATAGGATAGGATAGATGATATTATAGGATAGAGGACAGGATAGGATAGAGGATTGGATAGGATAGAGGATACGATAGGATAGAGGATAGGATAGAGAATAGGATAGGATAGAGGAGACGATAGGGGATTGGATCGGATACAGGATAGGCTACGGTAGAGGATAGGATAGGATAGGATAGAGAATAGGATAGGATAGATGATATTATAGGATAGAGGACAGGATGGGATAGAGGATAGGATAGGATAGAGGATAGGATAGGATAGAGGATAGGATAGAGGATAGGATTCGATAGAGGGCAGGATAGGATAGGATGGCGGAAAGGATAGTATAGAGTATAGAATAGGACAGAGGATAAGATAGGATAGAGGATAGGGTAAGTTAGAGGATAGGATAGGATAGAGGATAGGATAGAGGATAGGATAGGATAGAGGATAGGATAGGATAGAGGATAAGATAGGATAGAGGATAGGATAGGATTGAGGATAGGATTGGTGAGAGGATAGGATAGGATAAAGGATAGGATAGGATAGACAATAGGATAGGAAAGAGGATAGGATAGGATAGAGAATGGGATAGGATAGAGGATGGGATAGGATAGAGGATAGGATAGGATAGCGGATAGGATAGGATAGAGGATAGGATAGGATAGGATAGGATAGAGGATAGGATAGGATAGAGGATAGGATAGGATAGAGGATAGGATAGGATAGACGATAGGATAGGATAGAGGATAGGATAGGATAGAGGATAGGATAGGATAGAGGATAGGATAGGATAGACGATAGGATAGGATAGAGGATAGGATAGGATAGAGGATAAGATAGGATAGTGGATAGGATAGGATAGAGGATAGGATAGGATAGAGGATAGGATAGGTTAGAGGATAGGATAGGATAGGATAGAGGATAGGATAGAGGATAGAGTATAGGATAGGATAGTGGATAGGATAGGATAGAAGATACGATATTATAGAGGATAGGATAGGATAGAGTATAGGATACGATAGAGGATATGATAGATGATATTATAGGAAAGAGGGTAGGATAGGATAGAGGATACGATATTATAGACGATAGGATAGGATAGAGTATAGGATAGGATAGAGGATAGGATAGGATATTGGATGGGATAAGATAGGATAGAGGATAGAATATAGGATTGGATAGGATAGAGGATAGGATAGGGTAGAGGATAGGATAGGATAGAGGATAGGATAGGATAGAGGATAGGATAGGATAGATGATATTGTAGGATAGAGGATAGGATAGGATAGAGGATACGATATTATAGAGGATAGGATAGGATAGACGATAGGATCGGATAGAGAGTAGGACAGGGCATTGGATAGGAAAGAGGATAGGATAGGATAGAGGATAGGGTAGGATAGAGGATAGGATAGGATAGAGGATAGGATAGGATAGAGGATAGGATAGGATAGAGGATAGGATAGGATAGAGGATAGGATAGGATAGAGGATAGGATAGGATAGACTATAGGATAGGATAGAGGATAGGATAGGAGAGAAGGATAGAATAGGATACAGGATAGGATAGGATAGAGGATAGGATAGGATAGAGGATAGGATAATAGAGAAGGATAGAATAGGATAGAGGATAGGATAGGATAGAGGATAGGATAGAGGATAGGATAGGTTAGAGGATAGGATAGGATAGAGGATAGGATAGAGGATAGGATAGGTTAGAGGATAGGATAGGATAGAGGATAGGATAGGATAGAGGATAGGATATAATAGAGGATAGGATAGGATAGACGATAGGATATGATAGACGATAGGATAGGATAGAGGATAGGATAGGATAGAGGATAGGATAGGATAGAGGATAGGATAGGATAGAGGATAGGATGGGATAAAGGATACGATATTATAGAGGATAGGATAGGATAGGATAGAGGATATGATCGGATAGAGGATAGGATAGGTTTGAGGATATGATCGGATAGAGGATAGGATAGGTTTGAGGATATTATACGATAGAATATAATAGAGGATACGATATTATAGAGGATACAATACGGTAGAGGATAGGATAGGGAATTCTATAGGATAGAGGATAGGATCGGATAGAGGATAGGATAGGGGATTGGATAGAATAGAGGATAGGATCGGATATAGGATAGGATAGGATAGAGGATAGGATAGGATAGAGGATAGGAAATAGGATTGAATAGGATAGAGGATAGGATATAATACAGGATATTATAGGATAGTCGATAGGATAGGATTGAGGATAGGACGGGATAGAGGAGAGGATAGAGAATAGGATAGGATAGAGGATAGGATAGGATAGAGGATAGGATAGGATAGAGGATAGGATAGGATAGGATAGAGAATAGGATAGGATAGATGATATTATAGGATAGAGGACATTATAGGACAGAGGAAACTATATTATAGAGTATAGGATAGGATAGAGGATAGGGTCGGATAGAGGATAGGATAGGGGATTGGATAGGATAGAGGATAGGATTCGATAGAGGACAGTATAGGATAGGATGGCGGAAAGGATAGGATAGAGTGTAGAATAGGACAGAGGATAAGATAGGATAGAGGATGCGATAGGATATAGGATAGGATAGAGAATAGGATAGGATAGAGGATACGATATTATAGAGGATAGGATAGGATAGACGATAGGATCGGATAGAGAGTAGGACAGGGCATTGGATAGGAAAGAGGATAGGAAAGGATAGAGGATAGGATAGGATAGAGGATAGGATAGGATAGAGGATAGGATAGAGGATAGGATAGGATAGAGGATAGGATAGGATAGGATAGAGGATAGGATAGGATAGAGGATAGGATAGGATAGAGGATAGGATAGGATAGAGGATAGGATAGGATAGAGGATAGGATAGGATAGAGGATAGGATAGGATAGAGGATAGGATAGGATAGAGGATAGGATAGGATAGAGGATAGGATAGGATAGAGGATAGGATAGGATAGAGGATAGGATAGGATAGAGGATAGGATAGGATAGAGGATAGGATAGGATAGAGGATAGGATAGGATAGAGGATAGGATAGGATAGAGGATAGGATAGGATAGACTATAGGATAGGATAGAGGATAGGATAGGATAGAGGATACGATAGGATAGAGGATAGGATAGGATAGAGGATAGGATAGGAGAGAAGGATAGAATAGGATACAGGATAGGATAGGATAGAGGATTGGATAGGATAGAGGGTACGATAGGATAGAGGATAGGATAGAGAATAGGATAGGATAGAGGAGACGATAGGGGATTGGATCGGATACAGGATAGGCTACGGTAGAGGATAGGATAGGATAGGATAGAGAATAGGATAGGATAGATGATATTATAGGATAGAGGACAGGATGGGATAGAGGATAGGATACGATAGAGGATAGGATAGGATAGATGATAGGATAGAGGATAGGATTCGATAGAGGACAGGATAGGATAGGATGGGGGAAAGGATAGTATAGAGTATAGAATAGGACAGAGGATAAGATAGGATAGAGGAGAGGATAAGTTAGAGGATAGGATAGGATAGAGGATAGGATAGAGGATTGGATAGGATAGAGGATACGATAGGATAGAGGATAGGATAGGATAGAGGATAGGATAGGAGAGAAGGATAGAATAGGATAGAGGATAGGATAGGATAGAGGATAGGATAGGATAGAGGATAGGATAATAGAGAAGGATAGAATAGGATAGAGGATAGGATAGGATAGAGGATAGGATAGAGGATAGGATAGGTTAGAGGATAGGATAGGATAGAGGATAGGGTAGGATAGAGGATAGGATAGTATAGAGGATAGGATAGGATTGAGGATAGGATTGGTGAGAGGATAGGATAGGATAAAGGATAGGATAGGATAGACAATAGGATAGGAAAGATGATAGGATAGGATAGAGAATGGGATAGGATAGAGGATAGGATAGGATAGAGGATAGGATAGGATAGCGGATAGGATAGGATAGAGGGTAGGATAGGATAGAGGATAGGATAGGTTTGAGGATATGATCGGATAGAGGATAGGATAGGTTAGAGGATATTATACGATAGAATATAATAGAGGATACGATATTATAGAGGATACAATACGGTAGAGGATAGGATAGGGAATTCTATAGGATAGAGGATAGGATAGGGGATTGGATAGAATAGAGGATAGGATAGGGTAGAGGATAGGATAGGATAGAGGATAGGATAGGATAGAGGATAGGATAGGCTAGATGATAATATACGACAGAGGATAGGATAGGATAGAGGATAGGATCGGATAGAGAATAGGACAGGGCATTGGATAGGAAAGAGGATAGGATAGGATAGAGGATAGGATAGGATAGAGGATAGGATAGGATAGAGGATAGGATAGGATAGAGGATAGGATAGGATAGAGGATAGGATAGGATAGAGGATAGGATAGGATAGAGGATAGGATAGGATAGAGGATAGGATAGGATAGAGGATAGGATAGGATAGGATAGAGGATAGGATAGGATAGAGGATAGGATAGGATAGAGGATAGGATAGGATAGAGGATAGGATAGGATAGATGATATTATAGGATAGAGGACAGGATAGGATAGAGGATTGGATAGGATAGAGGATACGATAGGATAGAGGATAGGATAGAGAATAGGATAGGATAGAGGAGACGATAGGGGATTGGATCGGATACAGGATAGGCTACGGTAGAGGATAGGATAGGATAGGATAGAGAATAGGATAGGATAGATGATATTATAGGATAGAGGACAGGATGGGATAGAGGATAGGATAGGATAGGGGATAGGATAGGATAGGATAGGATAGAGGATAGGATAGGATAGAGGATAGGATAGGATAGAGGATAGGATAGGATAGACGATAGGATAGGATAGAGGATAGGATAGGATAGAGGATAGGATAGGATAGAGGATAGGATAGGATAGAGGATAGGATAGGATAGAGGATAGGATAGGATAGACGATAGGATAGGATAGAGGATAGGATAGGATAGAGGATAGGATAGGATAGTGGATAGGATAGGATAGAGGATAGGATAGGATAGAGGATAGGATAGGTTAGAGGATAGGATAGGATAGGATAGAGGATAGGATAGAGGATAGAGTATAGGATAGGATAGTGGATAGGATAGGATAGAGCAGACTATAGGGGATAGGATAGGATAGAGGATAGGATAGGATAGAGGATAGGATAGGATAGAGGATAGGATAGGATAGAGGATAGGATAGGATAGAGGATAGGATAGGATAGAGGATAGGATAGGATAGGATAGAGAATAGGATAGGATAGATGGTATTATAGGAGAGAGGATAGGATAGGATAGAAGATACGATATTATAGAGGATAGGATAGGATAGAGTATAGGATACGATAGAGGATATGATAGATGATATTATAGGAAAGAGGGTAGGATAGGATAGAGGATACGATATTATAGACGATAGGATAGGATAGAGTATAGGATTGGATAGAGGATAGGATAGGATAGAGGATAGTATAGGATAGAGGATAGTATAGGATAGGATAGAGAATAGGATAGGATAGATGATATTATAGGAGAGAGGATAGGATAGGATAGAAGATACGATATTATAGAGGATAGGATAGGATAGAGTATAGGATACGATAGAGGATATGATAGATGATATTATAGGAAAGAGGGTAGGATAGGATAGAGGATACGATATTATAGACGATAGGATAGGATAGAGTATAGGATAGGATAGAGGATAGGATAGGATATTGGATGGGATATGATAGGATAGAGGATAGAATATAGGATTGGATAGGATAGAGGATAGGATAGGGTAGAGGATAGGATAGGATAGAGGATAGGATAGCATAGAGGATAGGATAGGATAGATGATATTATAGGATAGAGGATAGGATAGGATAGAGGATACGATATTATAGAGGATAGGATAGGGTAGACGATAGGATCGGATAGAGAGTAGGACAGGGCATTGGATAGGAAAGAGGATAGGATAGGATAGAGGATAGGATAGGATAGAGGATAGGATAGGATAGAGGATAGGATAGGATAGAGGATAGGATAGGATAGAGGATAGGATAGGATAGACTATAGGATAGGATAGAGGATAGGATAGGATAGAGGATAGGATAGGATAGTGGATAGGATAGGATAGAGGATAGGATAGGATAGTGGATAGGATAGGATAGAGGATAGGATAGGATAGAGGATAGGATAGGATAGAGGATAGGATAGGATAGAGGATAGGATAGGATAGAGGATAGGATAGGATAGAGGATAGAGGATACGATAGGATAGAGGATAGGATAGAGAATAGGAAAGGATAGAGGAGACGATAGGGGATTGGATCGGATACAGGATAGGATACGGTAGAGGATGGGATATTATAGGATAGAGAATAGGATAGGATAGATGATATTATAGGATAGAGGACAGGATGGGATAGAGGATAGGATAGAGGAATGGATAGGATAGAGGATACGATAGGATAGAGGATAGGATAGGATAGAGGATAGGATAGGAGAGAAGGATAGAATAGGATAGAGGATAGGATAGGATAGAGGATAGGATAGGATAGAGGATAGGATAATAGAGAAGGATAGTATCGGATAGAGGATAGGATAGGATAGAGGATAGGATAGATGATAGGATAGGTTAGAGGATAGGATAGGATAGAGGATAGGATAGGATAGAGGATAGGATAGGATAGAGGATAGGATAGGATAGAGGATAGGATAGGATTGAGGATAGGATTGGTGAGAGGATAGGATAGGATAAAGGATAGGATAGGATAGACAATAGGATAGGAAAGAGGATAGGATAGGATAGAGAATGGGATAGGATAGAGTATAGGATAGGATAGAGGATAGGATAGGATAGCGGGTAGGATAGGATAGAGGATAGGATAGGATAGGATAGGATAGAGGATAGGATAGGATAGAGGATAGGATAGGATAGAGGATAGGATAGGATAGAGGATAGGATAGATTAGAGGATAGGATAGGATAGAGGATAGGATAGGATAGAGGATAGGATAGGATTGAGGATAGGATTGGTGAGAGGATAGGATAGGATAAAGGATAGGATAGGATAGACAATAGGATAGGAAAGAGGATAGGATAGGATACAGGATAGGATATGATAGAGGATAGGATAGGATAGAGGATAGGATAGGATAGAGGATAGGATAGGATAGAGGATAGGATAGGATAGAGGATAGGATAGGATAGAGGATAGGATAGGATAGAGGATAGGATAGGATAGTGGATAGGATAGGATAGAGGATTGGATAGGATAGAGGATAGGATAGGATAGAGGATAGGATAGGATAGAGGATAGGATAGGATAGAGGATAGGATAGGATAGAGGATAGGATAGGATAGAGTATAGGACAGGAGACGATAGAGGATAGGATAGGATAGAGGATAGGATAGGATAGAGGATATGATAGGATAGAGGATAGGATAGGATAGAGGATAGGATAGGATAGAGGATAGGATAGGATAGAGGATAGGTTAGGATAGAGGATAGGATAGAGGATAGGATTCGATAGAGGACAGGATAGGATAGGATGGCGGAAAGGATAGGATAGAGTATAGAATAGGACAGAGGATAAGATAGGATAGAGGATAGGATAAGTTAGAGGATAGGATAGGATAGAGGATAGGATAGAGGATTGGATAGGATAGAGGATACGATAGGATAGAGGATAGGATAGGATAGAGGGTAGGATAGGAGAGAAGGATAGAATAGGATAGAGGATAGGATAGGATAGAGGATAGGATAGGATAGAGGATAGGATAATAGAGAAGGATAGAATAGGATAGAGGATAGGATAGGATAGAGGATAGGATAGATGATAGGATAGGTTAGAGGATAGGATAGGATAGAGGATAGGATAGGATAGAGGATAGGATAGGATAGAAGATAGGATAGGATAGAGGATAGGATAGGATAGAGGATAGGATAGGATAGAGGATAGGATAGAGAATAGGATAGGATAGAGGAGACGATAGGGGATTGGATCGGATACAGGATAGGATACGGTAGAGGATAGGATAGGATAGGATAGAGAATAGGATAGGATAGATGATATTATAGGATAGAGGACAGGATAGGATAGAGGATTGGATAGGATAGAGGATACGATAGGATAGAGGATAGGATAGAGAATAGGATAGGATAGAGGAGACGATAGGGGATTGGATCGGATACAGGATAGGCTACGGTAGAGGATAGGATAGGATAGGATAGAGAATAGGATAGGATAGATGATATTATAGGATAGAGGACAGGATGGGATAGAGTATAGAATAGGACAGAGGATAAGATAGGATAGAGGATAGGATAAGTTAGAGAATAGGATAGGATAGAGGATAGGATAGAGGATTGGATAGGATAGAGGATACGATAGGATAGAGGATAGGATAGGATAGAGGATAGGATAGGAGAGAAGGATAGAATAGGATAGAGGATAGGATAGGATAGAGGATAGGATAGGATAGAGGATAGGATAATAGAGAAGGATAGAATAGGATAGAGGATAGGATAGGATAGAGGATAGGATAGAGGATAGGATAAGTTAGAGGATAGGATAGGATAGAGGATAGGATAGAGGATTGGATAGGATAGAGGATACGATACGATAGAGGATAGGATAGGATAGAGGATAGGATAGGAGAGAAGGATAGAATAGGATAGAGGATAGGATAGGATAGAGGATAGGATAGGATAGAGGATAGGATAATAGAGAAGGATAGAATAGGATAGAGGATAGGATAGGATAGAGGATAGGATAGAGGATAGGATAGGTTAGAGGATAGGATAGGATAGAGGATAGGATAGGATAGAGGATATGATATAATAGAGGATAGGATAGGATAGACGATAGGATATGATAGACGTTAGGATAGGATAGAGGATAGGATAGGATAGAGGATAGGATAGGATAGAGGATAGGAGAGGATAGAGGATAGGATGGGATAAAGGATACGATATTATAGAGGATAGGATAGGATAGGATAGAGGATATGATCGGATAGAGGATAGGATAGGTTTGAGGATATTATACGATAGAATATAATAGAGGATACGATATTATAGAGGATACAATACGGTAGAGGATAGGATAGGGAATTCTATAGGATAGAGGATAGGATCGGATAGAGGATAGGATAGGGGGTTGGATAGAATAGAGGATAGGATCGGATATAGGATAGGATAGGATAGAGGATAGGATAGGATAGAGGATAGGAAATAGGATTGAATAGGATAGAGGATAGGATATAATACAGGATATTATAGGATAGTCGATAGGATAGGATTGAGGATAGGACGGGATAGAGGAGAGGATAGAGAATAGGATAGGATAGAGGATAGGATAGGATAGAGGATAGGATAGGATAGGACAGAGGATACGATATTATAGAGGATAGGATAGCATAGCGGAAAGGGTAGGATAGAGGATAGGATCGGGGATTGGATAGGATAGGGGATTGGATAGTATAGAGGACAGGAGACGATAGAGGATAGGATAGGATAGAGGATAGAATAAGATAGAGGATAGGATAGGATAGGGGATTTGATACGAAAGAGGATAGGATAGGATAGAGAATAGGATATAGGATTGGATAGGATAGAGGATAGGATACGATAGAGGATAGGATAGGATAGGATAGAGAATAGGATAGGATAGATGATATTATAGGATAAAGGACATTATAGGACAGAGGAAACTATATTATAGAGTATAGGATAGGATAGAGGATAGGATCGGATAGAGGATAGGATAGGGGATTGGATAGGATAGAGGATAGGATTCGATAGAGGACAGTATAGGATAGGATGGCGGAAAGGATAGGATAGAGTGTAGAATAGGACAGAGGATAAGATAGGATAGAGGATACGATAGGATATAGGATAGGATAGAGAATAGGATAGGATAGAGGATACGATAGGGGATTTGATCGGATACAGGATAGGATACGGTAGAGGATAGGATAGGATAGGATAGAGAATAGGATAGGATAGAGGATAGGATAGGATAGGATAGAGAATAGGATAGGATAGATGATATTATAGGATAGAGGACAGGATGCGATAGACGATAGGATATGATAGTGGATAGGATAGGATAGAGGATAGGATAGGATAGAGGATAGCATAGGATAGAGGATAGGATAGGATAGGATAGAGGATAGGATTGGATAGAGGATAGGATAGGATAGAGGATAGGATAGGATAGAGGATACGATAGGATAGAGGATAGAGGATACGATAGGATAGAGGATAGGATAGAGAATAGGAAAGGATAGAGGAGACGATAGGGGATTGGATCGGATACAGGATAGGATACGGTAGAGGATAGGATATTATAGGATAGAGAATAGGATAGGATAGATGATATTATAGGATAGAGGACAGGATGGGATAGAGGATAGGATAGAGGATTGGATAGGATAGAGGATACGATAGGATAGAGGATAGGATAGGATAGAGGATAGGATAGGAGAGAAGGATAGAATAGGATAGAGGATAGGATAGGATAGAGGATAGGATAGGATAGAGGATAGGATAATAGAGAAGGATAGAATAGGATAGAGGATAGGATAGGATAGAGGATAGGATAGAGGATAGGATAGGTTAGAGGATAGGATAGGATAGAGGATAGGATAGGATAGAGGATAGGATAGGATAGAGGATAGGATAGGATAGAGGATAGGATAGGATTGAGGATAGGATTGGTGAGAGGATAGGATAGGATAAAGGATAGGATAGGATAGACAATAGGATAGGAAAGAGGATAGGATAGGATAGAGAATGGGATAGGATAGAGGATAGGATAGGATAGAGGATAGGATAGGATAGCGGGTAGGATAGGATAGAGGATAGGATAGGATAGGATAGGATAGAGGATAGGATAGGATAGAGGATAGGATAGGATAGAGGATAGGATAGGATAGAGGATAGGATAGGATAGAGGATAGGATAGGATAGAGGATAGGATAGGATAGAGGATAGGATAGGATAGAGGATAGGATAGGATAGAGGATAGGATAGGATTGAGGATAGGATTGGTGAGAGGATAGGATAGGATAAAGGATAGGATAGGATAGACAATAGGATAGGAAAGAGGATAGGATAGGATAGAGAATGGGATAGGATAGAGGATAGGATAGGATAGAGGATAGGATAGGATAGCGGGTAGGATAGGATAGAGGATAGGATAGGATAGGATAGGATAGAGGATAGGATAGGATAGAGGATAGGATAGGATAGAGGATAGGATAGGATAGAGGATAGGATAGGATAGAGGATAGGATAGGATAGAGGATAGGATAGGATAGAGGATAGGATAGGATAGAGGATAGGATACGATAGAGGATAGGATAGGATAGAGGATAGGATAGGATAGAGGATAGGATAGGATAGAGGATAGGATAGGATAGAGGATAGGATAGGATAGAGGATAGGATAGGATAGAGGATAGGATAGGATAGGATAGAGGATAGGATAGGATAGAGGATAGGATAGGATAGATGATATTATAGGATAGAGGACAGGATAGGATAGAGGATTGGATAGGATAGAGGATACGATAGGATAGAGGATAGGATAGAGAAGAGGATAGGATAGAGGAGACGATAGGGGATTGGATCGGATACAGGATAGGCTACGGTAGAGGATAGGATAGGATAGGATAGAGAATAGGATAGGATAGATGATATTATAGGATAGAGGACAGGATGGGATAGAGGATAGGATAGGATAGAGGATAGGATAGGATAGAGGATAGGATAGAGGATAGGATTCGATAGAGGGCAGGATAGGATAGGATGGCGGAAAGGATAGTATAGAGTATAGAATAGGACAGAGGATAAGATAGGATAGAGGATAGGGTAAGTTAGAGGATAGGATAGGATAGAGGATAGGATAGAGGATTGGATAGGATAGAGGATACGATAGGATAGAGGATAGGATAGGATAGAGGATAGGATAGGAGAGAAGGATAGAATAGGATAGAGGATAGGATAGGATAGAGGATAGGATAGGAGAGAAGGATAGAATAGGATAGAGGATAGGATAGGATAGAGGATAGGATAGGATAGAGGATAGGATAATAGAGAAGGATAGAATAGGATAGAGGATAGGATAGGATAGAGGATAGGATAGGATAGAGGATAAGATAGGATAGAGGATAGGATAGGATTGAGGATAGGATTGGTGAGAGGATAGGATAGGATAAAGGATAGGATAGGATAGACAATAGGATAGGAAAGAGGATAGGATAGGATAGAGAATGGGATAGGATAGAGGATAGGATAGGATAGAGGATAGGATAGGATAGCGGATAGGATAGGATAGAGGATAGGGTAGGGTAGGATAGGATAGAGGATAGGATAGGATAGAGGATAGGATAGGATAGAGGATAGGATAGGATAGAGGATAGGATAGGATAGAGGATAGGATAGAGGATAGGATAGGATAGAGGATAGGATAGGATAGGATAGAGGATAGGATAGGATAGAGGATAGGATAGGATAGAGGATAGGATAGGATAGAGGATAGGATAGGATAGAGGATAGGATAGGATAGAGGATAGGATAGGATAGAGGATACGATAGGATAGAGGATAGGATAGGATAGAGGATAGGATTGGATAGTGGATAGGATAGGATAGAGGATAGGATAGGATAGAGGATAGGATAGGATAGAGGATAGGATAGGATAGAGGATAGGATAGAGGATAGGATTCGATAGAGGACAGGATAGGATAGGATGGCGGAAAGGATAGGATAGAGTATAGAATAGGGGAGAGGATATGATAGGATAGAGGATAGGATAAGTTAGAGGATAGGATAGGATAGAGGATAGGATAGAGGATTGGATAGGATAGAGGATACGATAGGATAGAGGATAGGATAGGATAGAGGAATGGATAGGAGAGAAGGATAGAATAGGATACAGGATAGGATTGGATAGAGGATAGGATAGGATAGAGGATAGGATAATAGAGAAGGATAGAATAGGATAGAGGATAGGATAGGATAGAGGATAGGATAGAGGATAGGATAGGTTAGAGGATAGGATAGGATAGAGGATAGGATAGAGGATAGGATAGGTTAGAGGATAGGATAGGATAGAGGATAGGATAGGATAGAGGATAGGATATAATAGAGGATAGGATAGGATAGACGATAGGATATGATAGACGATAGGATACGATAGAGGATAGGATAGGATAGAGGATAGGATAGGATAGAGGATAGGATAGGATAGAGGATAGGATGGGATAAAGGATACGATATTATAGAGGATAGGATAATAGAGAAGGATAGAATAGGATAGAGGATAGGATAGGATAGAGGATAGGATAGAGGATAGGATAGGTTAGAGGATAGGATAGGATAGAGGATAGGATAGGATAGAGGATAAGATAGGATAGAGGATAGGGTAAGTTAGAGGATAGGATAGGATAGAGGATAGGATAGAGGATTGGATAGGATAGAGGATACGATAGGATAGAGGATAGGATAGGATAGAGGATAGGATAGGAGAGAAGGATAGAATAGGATAGAGGATAGGATAGGATAGAGGATAGGATAGGAGAGAAGGATAGAATAGGATAGAGGATAGGATAGGATAGAGGATAGGATAGGATAGAGGATAGGATAATAGAGAAGGATAGAATAGGATAGAGGATAGGATAGGATAGAGGATAGGATAGGATAGAGGATAAGATAGGATAGAGGATAGGATAGGATTGAGGATAGGATTGGTGAGAGGATAGGATAGGATAAAGGATAGGATAGGATAGACAATAGGATAGGAAAGAGGATAGGATAGGATAGAGAATGGGATAGGATAGAGGATAGGATAGGATAGAGGATAGGATAGGATAGTGGATAGGATAGGATAGAGGATAGGGTAGGGTAGGATAGGATAGAGGATAGGATAGGATAGAGGATAGGATAGGATAGAGGATAGGATAGGATAGAGGATAGGATAGGATAGAGGATAGGATAGAGGATAGGATAGGATAGAGGATAGGATAGGATAGGATAGAGGATAGGATAGGATAGAGGATAGGATAGGATAGAGGATAGGATAGGATAGAGGATAGGATAGGATAGAGGATAGGATAGGATAGAGGATAGGATAGGATAGAGGATACGATAGGATAGAGGATAGGATAGGATAGAGGTTAGGATTGGATAGTGGATAGGATAGGATAGAGGATAGGATAGGATAGAGGATAGGATAGGGATAGAGGATAGGATAGGATAGAGGATAGGATAGAGGATAGGATTCGATAGAGGACAGGATAGGATAGGATGGCGGAAAGGATAGGATAGAGTATAGAATAGGGGAGAGGATATGATAGGATAGAGGATAGGATAAGTTAGAGGATAGGATAGGATAGAGGATAGGATAGAGGATTGGATAGGATAGAGGATACGATAGGATAGAGGATAGGATAGGATAGAGGAATGGATAGGAGAGAAGGATAGAATAGGATACAGGATAGGATTGGATAGAGGATAGGATAGGATAGAGGATAGGATAATAGAGAAGGATAGAATAGGATAGAGGATAGGATAGGATAGAGGATAGGATAGAGGATAGGATAGGTTAGAGGATAGGATAGGATAGAGGATAGGATAGAGGATAGGATAGGTTAGAGGATAGGATAGGATAGAGGATAGGATAGGATAGAGGATAGGATATAATAGAGGATAGGATAGGATAGACGATAGGATATGATAGACGATAGGATACGATAGAGGATAGGATAGGATAGAGGATAGGATAGGATAGAGGATAGGATAGGATAGAGGATAGGATGGGATAAAGGATACGATATTATAGAGGATAGGATAATAGAGAAGGATAGAATAGGATAGAGGATAGGATAGGATAGAGGATAGGATAGAGGATAGGATTGGTTAGAGGATAGGATAGGATAGAGGATAGGATAGGATAGAGGATAGGATAGGATAGAAGATAGGATAGGATAGAGGATAGGATAGGATAGAGGATAGGATAGGATAGAGGATAGGATAGGATAGAGGATAGGATAGAGAATAGGATAGGATAGAGGAGACGATAGGGGATTGGATCGGATACTGGATAGGATACGGTAGAGGATAGGATAGGATAGGATAGAGAATAGGATAGGATAGATGATATTATAGGATAGAGGACAGGATAGGATAGAGGATTGGATAGGATAGAGGATACGATAGGATAGAGGATAGGATAGAGAATAGGATAGGATAGAGGAGACGATAGGGGATTGGATCGGATACAGGATAGGCTACGGTAGAGGATAGGATAGGATAGGATAGAGAATAGGATAGGATAGATGATATTATAGGATAGAGGACAGGATGGGATAGAGTATAGAATAGGACAGAGGATAAGATAGGATAGAGGATAGGATAAGTTAGAGAATAGGATAGGATAGAGGATAGGATAGAGGATTGGATAGGATAGAGGATACGATAGGATAGAGGATAGGATAGGATAGAGGATAGGATAGGAGAGAAGGATAGAATAGGATAGAGGATAGGATAGGATAGAGGATAGGATAGGATAGAGGATAGGATAATAGAGAAGGATAGAATAGGATAGAGGATAGGATAGGATAGAGGATAGGATAGAGGATAGGATAAGTTAGAGGATAGGATAGGATAGAGGATAGGATAGAGGATTGGATAGGATAGAGGATACGATAGGATAGAGGATAGGATAGGATAGAGGATAGGATAGGTGAGAAGGATAGAATAGGATAGAGGATAGGATAGGATAGAGGATAGGATAGGATAGAGGATAGGATAATAGAGAAGGATAGAATAGGATAGAGGATAGGATAGGATAGAGGATAGGATAGAGGATAGGATAGGTTAGAGGATAGGATAGGATAGAGGATAGGATAGGATAGAGGATATGATATAATAGAGGATAGGATAGGATAGACGATAGGATATGATAGACGATAGGATAGGATAGGGGATAGGATAGGATAGAGGATAGGATAGGATAGAGGATAGGAGAGGATAGAGGATAGTATGGGATAAAGGATACGATATTATAGAGGATAGGATTGGATAGAATAGAGGGTAGGATCGGATATAGGATAGGATAGGATAGAGGATAGGATAGGATATAGGATAGGAAATAGGATTGAATAGGATAGAGGATAGGATATAATACAGGATATTATAGGATAGTCGATAGGATAGGATTGAGGATAGGACGGGATAGAGGAGAGGATAGAGAATAGGATAGGATAGAGGATAGGATAGGATAGAGGATAGGATAGGATAGGACAGAGGATAGGATAGGATAGATGATATTATAGGATAGAGGACATTATAGGACAGAGGGAACTATATTATAGAGTATAGGATAGGATAGAGGATAGGATCGGATAGAGGATAGGATAGGGGATTGGATAGGATAGAGGATAGGATTCGATAGAGGACAGTATAGGATAGGATGGCGGAAAGGATAGGATAGAGTGTAGAATAGGACAGAGGATAAGATAGGATAGAGGATACGATAGGATATAGGATAGCATAGAGAATAGGATAGGATAGAGGATACGATAGGGGATTTGATCGGATACAGGATAGGATACGGTAGAGGATAGGATAGGATAGGATAGAGAATAGGATAGGATAGAGGATAGGATAGGATAGGATAGAGAATAGGATAGGATAGATGATAGGATAGGATAGGGGATAGGATACGAAAGAGGATAGGATAGGATAGAGAATAGGATATAGGATTGGATAGGATAGAGGATAGGATACGATAGAGGATAGGATAGGATAGGATAGAGAATAGGATAGGATAGATGATATTATAGGATAGAGGACATTATAGGACAGAGGAAACTATATTATAGAGTATAGGATAGGATAGAGGATAGGATCGGATAGAGGATAGGATAGGGGATTGGATAGGATAGAGGATAGGATAGGATAGAGGATAGGATAGGATAGAGGATAGAGGATACGATAGGATAGAGGATAGGATAGAGAATAGGAAAGGATAGAGGAGACGATAGGGGATTGGATCGGATACAGGATAGGATACGGTAGAGGATAGGATATTATAGGATAGAGAATAGGATAGGATAG